>NW_007377448.1:460355-486929 GCF_000475195.1 Diaphorina citri | reverse complement strand
AGAGTTTTGTGGTCTAATAAGAATTAAAATACTATTCATTTGAGTGTTAATTGAATATGTTAAACAGGAAGAAATGTTTATTTGATACAAGAGATATCGTTCTTCAGATAACTATGTATGTAGCAGACTAGGACATTTAAAAGGTCTAGCCTGACACCAATTTTTCGGATACCCTTATCCGTAACTTTCCCCAACCCAACCTCCATATCGCATGTAAGGGACAGTACAACTTTTAATAGTATATTATTTAGTTATTACGTTATTAGCCTTATTTTTTCTCTTATTTAATTTCCTTTCTTTTCTCTATATTTTGTACCCTTCCCGCCTCAATTGTCTCATGTTCTTGAGTAAACAAAACTTTTTCTCCCTTTCTCTTCGGCTGATAATTAGCATAGGTTATGTCCTACTAAATCTGGCTGAAAACCTCTTTTCGATAAGTGTCCACATACTTACCTACTCCTAGTTGTGATAGTTCTCTTGAGTGGTGTCAACATTGTAGATTGTAGTGCGGCTTTCGTTTTCTTGCTAAGAAAGTTAAATAAATAAATGAGATGTATTAAATTAAATCTGATTTAGAATATTTCAAGTTTCATTCTGAACTTTTTTTAATAAGGTGTTTTACTCGTAACTACATATACTGTTTTTCTTTTCTTTCATTTTGTAATGAATTTTTGCCATTGGAATCGATATTGTATGGCCAAGCCTGTAAGTTTTGTGAAAAAATGTTTCAAATTATGTAGATACCTAATGCGTATGCATACGATGGGCAAAAAATTGGTTTTGATTAAACAATCTGATTGACAGAAAAGTTTAAAAATCAACCAATCAGATTGCTTGAACTAATACTTTAACCAAGTTTAAAAATTGTGATGGTCCCGGCCATTAATCAATTAAAAAAAAAATCTTTCTTGCCAGCAGTCAGCAGTCTAAAGAGTCTGAATAGAATGCTTATATCTTGTTTATCCCGCTCGAATGAGACTAAAACAAGCTGGGTCCGTCCCTCCGGAAATTTTTTAGCCCGTAGTTTATTCGATCGTGATTAGAGAAAATCAGTACCTACCTAATTTGTTTAATATTCAGTTTATTATCATTCTTTGGCCTTGTCTATTTATAATATCGTACTCTGCCGAATACATACATCTTAGCCCTAATGGTCCTCTTGGTCTCCTTCATCTTTCCCTTTGTTCTATGTTGTGAAAGGCTTCTCAGTTGCCTGCTGTCAGTGCTTTCTCATCTCAAGGAAAAAATATCCAATGCATGAAAGCCCCTGTATAACTTAGTGTAACCAAGCCCACTGTATGAAACAAATTGTAAAGTGTACTCCAACCACATAATCACATAACTTCTGCTATTCGACATTCCTCTGATAAATCCCCAAACATGGGCTTGCTCCAACATAGTTAATCACACCAAAAAGACAATTAACGCTTTTTTTTTTTTTTTGTTTTTTGGCTTTATGGTTTTCTGGACAAAATTTGCACCACCATTTTCGTGTTCCTGGTAAAAAGACCTTTAATTTGATATATAGGTCGACCAGGTTTGGATAAGTCCTTCTATGGGGACAGACAGACCGACAGACCGACCGACAGAGTGACAGACACCGAAGCGAATACAATAGTCCGTCCCTTATACCTTTTTATTACTATTGTAATAATAAAGGAAGGACGGACTAAAAATGAATAGCTCATCTCTACAGGGAATTTAGCTAAAAAGTCTCTTTACCCCAGCAGTCTAAAGAGTCTAAACAAAGCATGAAAAGAAATAATCAAATAACCAAGATGATATTAAACACACAGTATATGTATTTTCATTTTTATGATGGAACATTAAGGAGCCCCATCACCTTTGCCTCTAATCAGAGCGCGGTCCTTAAGTAATTACTAATTAAGTCATTATCATATAGACAGAAACATAATTATAGTGTCGGTGCAATCACGCTTAGGGAAGTAAAAATAACCTGCACACTTTTGTGTATAAATTTACCACTTTAAAGTTGTAAGGAACAGTTCTTTTTTTTTTTTACTGGGTGTTCCGTTCACCTTGTGGACAACATATTTTTTGAGTTTTTGATGTTTGATCCCCTTTTTTGTTTGTATTTATAAATGTGTGTTTACGTATATTACTTTGTGCCTTTGTAGGTATTCCCATTACACCATTACATAATACGAATAGGCCGATTCATTGTTAGGTTTTAAAGACTTCAGACGAGAAATTCTCGTATTTCCACGAGAACAGATGAGACATAGCCTTGTCTCGTCTCGCAATTTTTCCACTGGACGAAACTAAATCCATTTTTGTCTCGTCGTTCATCACTAGATTGTAGACTTTACCTATTTTGAAAGACCTGCATACCTATCTGATAGTAAGAGATTCATCCCTTTGCTTTTACACTACTTGGAGCGAGAATAATAGAAAGAGATAATTAATCAGTTGCGACATACCTATCTGATAGTAAGAGATTCATCCCTTTGCTTTTACACTACTTGGAGCGAGAATAATAGAAAAAGATAATAGATCAGTTGCGCTTACTTGTGTGATGTTTCAAAGTCATAGAGCAGGAAAAATGAGGACCAACGGAATTTTTCTTTTTCTTCTACGACTTCTAGATACCGAGATAAATCGATTTAAATAATACTGATAAATCGTAAAGTTTGCCGTCACGACATATGCTCCCGTAGGCGATGACGTCATAACTCATGACTCCCGCTTTGTTTGTTTGTGCGCAAGCGTTTCTGCGCATTTTGTCATTAAGTCTGACGTCACAACTCTTTGAACTTTTTAATTAGAACGGCAATTAAAAATTGAATTTTCGACCTTTTAAAGTTACTTTTTCGGAGTTTTGACTTCAGATTTGGATTTTTCACAACTTTTTACGTAGGAATCGACCTTTTATTCATAATTTTTACCCAACTGCAACTGCTCCATTAGCGGTCATTTATCATTCTCTGTCTCTATTCAGATGTAATAATACTGAACAGGAGTCTTCACAGTAATAACAAATAACAATTCCTAATACAGGATGTTTCAAAATAGCGGGTTCGATTCCCTTCCGGAGCGAAATTTAAACTAGACTGATTCGTTCTCGGAATGGGTGGCTTTTTCCTATCCTGTCCTCCTCTCTTTGAGAGAGGATAAGGTCTTCGTTGTTATAGTTCGCTCTATGAAATTACGTGAATGAATTCGGACGAATATTGAGAAAATCTTTGAAAACAATGTTATTTTTCATCAATTTTTCGTCACTTTATCATCTGTTTTTTTTTTTTTTTTTTTTTTTTTTTTTTTTTTTTTTTTAATGATGAAAACCCGCCCCTATACCTCGGACATGGGAGACGTCCCCTTTAGTTACAAGGCTCTTGAAGAGAGCCCTCTATCTTTGTCTGTTATTTTGTCCTTATGTCCTCAAATATTACCGTGTGTAACATTTCTAAGAGGACACTACTTGCTAGTGGTTCTTTAAAAATCTAGCTAAAAAGTATTTAGCCTTGGATTGACCAATAAGTTTTTAAACAAAACAATGAAATGTTTTCCAGATTTGAACCACGGACATTTAGCATAGGATTGTACGAATTGTACATTGTACCTTATCAGGTCCCATCAGAGTCCCCTGCATCAAGGTTTTGCAGATTGTTGTGGGTTCTGCGTGATATCTTGTTTCCGGATCAATATTGATTTTCTCGCTTTGTCAGTTTTGTCTTTTACTCCAACACGACATGACCTTACGAGACTGTAAAGTTTGGTGTCACAGGTGTGTCAATCACTTTCTTCAAACGATGTCCAAATGGTAGAATTCTAAATCGTTTGATGAAGCCTGCAACACACGTAGAGGTGCAGACTGCACATTCTGTTGGTATTCCTCCTGAAGATTTCTTCTTAAGTTCCTGACAAAGACCTCTCGAATTTATCATGGTCTAAATTTGAAATTCAGTATAGTTTAAATGTTTCAAATTTAATGGATCAATCTATTCTTACCGTGGATATTCCGCATTTGTTTTTTTTTTTTTTTTTTTTTTTTTAAAAACCTAAAAAAAAACTCAAACGAAAGTCTTCGGAAGTTCAGACGTATTCCGTAATCACCAAAATTAGTAGTATTTCAACGGTTCTCTAATAATTCCATTTCTTCCTAAAGAAGCTACCACAGCAAATCCCAAAGTTGAGTAAGCACAGACACAGTAATCACTGTGAGATACCTGAATATTGTAGAACTTATTTGTTGGTTTGTCCAGTTTGATGGGGCATTTCAATATTCCACTGCCCGAGCACTTACTTGTTTTTAATTTCATGTCCATCATTCATCTTCGATATTTGTTAAGCATGTTACTTGATACTTCAGGCTGACAGTGACGTTTGTATATCTTTATTTTAGCTGAACTTGGGTCATCCTAACGTTTGTTGGCCTTATAAGAGAGTTTATTTTGTGTTTTAATAAAAGCTAAACTGTAAACCTCCACCTACAGTGATCATTGCTTCTCCACTGACATTAAAACAGGAAATGCTGATCGATGGGAGTTTTGCCATCTCCACTAATATTGAAATAGAACATACTGAGAGACAGGAGTTTTGTCATCTCCACCAGTAGAATATACGAGGAACATTAATATGGGAGTTTTGTCATCTTTACTAATTTAAAGGACTGTTTTACTTTACCATGCTACTACGAGCTACGATTCCATCGACTTGTTGAATGCAATTTCAGGCAAAGATATATCACAACAATATTATCGCATTCACATTTCAACAGTTAGTCAGTTACTATAAAGATATTCCACACCACCTCAAAGTCAAATAACGCCATGTCATGAGACTCAAAATAAGGACCTACCCTAACTACCAAACATTTGCAAGTAATCACACACACTACGCACTACAATCAGAACTATACAGGATATGACAAAAGTAATACAAGGCAAAAAGTTGCCTTACAAAGTTACAACCCCAGGTGGTGTGTATTGGCTTTGATCAATCACTTGATACTTGATAGGACTTATCAATGAAACAAGTCAATCAGAATAGACATTTTCTGCAGGCAGCTTCATCCATCTTTAATGTTAGAGGCCTAATAATATGTATTGGTGGACATATTTATGTACTAGTAGATATTGTTATTAGTGCAACACATTTTTCAGTTAAAAAGACAACATTGCTTGCAAAAGAAGAAATCCCCAACCAACAACAATACCTTCTTCATAATCAAGGTACGGGTATTTTACTAAGCCGTTTCACTTGCATTTTTACGAATCATATATGATTAATCGGCTGATTATGTTTTGTACAATCTATTTAGAAAAAGCCTGTCCATCCATCAGTTGTGTATTGTTTGCTTGAAGCTTTTCCTTGCATATCTCATATCGAAAGGAGATTTCTTCTGCACATCCTCTCTCTTGTTTTGATCATTTTTCTTCCAGCTAGAAGACTCGAGTTCTAGGTCAGTAGAACTCTGTTGTACTCGTAGGATCCTAGCGAATTCTTCATTGTGAGAAACATGAAATATTTTGCAATGTCATCATCTCCTCAGACTTGGAGCCTGTTCACAGTTAAAGCGTGTTTTCTTTGAAACGTCGAGTTTTTGAGTACTACTTGTGGCCCAAGCTTTATCTTGTAATTTGGGTAGTATAAAAGGCTACTTGATTTCAGCTATTTAGTCTTATTACATCCAACATGTTGCGTTCTTGCTCTTTTCGATTATAATAAGATACACCCAGCAAACTTATGAAGGGAAATATTGAAAAAGTCCCTCATGTCCCTATGAAAGGAAAATTTGTGCACCTGAAAATCATGTGCGGTACTGTCTCCCTTCCGCGGGCGCCGATAACAGTCAAACCGGCAACCTGCCCATCCATACCCAGCAAACTTATGAAGGGAAATATTGAAAAAGTCCCTCATGTCCCTATGAAAAGAAAATTTGTGCACCTGAAAATCATGTGCGGTACTGTCTCCCTTCCGCGGGCGCCGATAACAGTCAAACCGGCAACCTGCCCATCCATACCTTTACTGCCTGCCAGACTATACCGGGCTATTTGAAAATAGGAAGGTACCTAAAGGAAATGAAACAGCTGAAGTGAAGAAAGCTATAATGGGAAGGAAAACGCGAGCTCATCTCTACAGGGAATTTAGCTAAAAAGTCTCTTTACCCCAGCAGTCTAAAGAGTCTAAACAAAGCATGAAAAGAAATAATCAAATAACCAAGATGATATTAAACACACAGTATATGTATTTTCATTTTTATGATGGAACATTAAGGAGCCCCATCACCTTTGCCTCTAATCAGAGCGCGGTCCTTAAGTAATTACTAGGGGTTTCAGATTTTAAAGTAAACATAACTGTGAGGTAGCTAATATTGACAATCTCTAAATCAAACATTTATGTATGTTCATTCTTTGTGCGTCGAGAATACCTAACCCTGTCGAAAATCACCAGTTTTCCTAAGCAAAGTTCTTTTGGTAAATGCAAAATTTACTGCAGCACTTTGAGGGCAGTTTTACTACTAGAGCAGGTTCATTGTTATTTGTATATACGATTGACATTTTGTGGTACATACAGTTTGCAGTTTAATTCTTAAAAATTAATGTGGCGATTACTTTTTTCGCAAAACGTAGGTGTCGTCCTAGTTCTTCCATTCATCTGGAAATATTTTTCTACGATCCATCCCAAAAGCTGGACATTTTTTTATCCCCTCTTAAACATTGTTTTCTAAATTTGAACCTATTCTTCTTTTTGCCTTAGTTGCACTCACGAGCGCCATTAACGAGCAATTAAAAAGCAATTGTCCAGTTGTAACAAACTCGGAATGTACACAAAAGAACATTAAACTTGATCATATATAATATACGATTGACATTTTGTGGTACATACAGTTTGCAGTTTAATTCTTAAAAATTAATGTGGCGATTACTATTTTCGCAAAACGTAGGTGTCGTCCTAGTTCTTTCATTCATCTGGAAATATTTTTCTACGATCCATCCCAAAAGCTGGACATTTTTTATCCCCTCTTAGACATTATTTTCTAAATTTGAACCTATTCTTCTTTTTGCCTTAGTTGCACTCATGAGCGCCATTAACGAGCAATTAAAAAGCAATTGTCCAGTTGTAACAAACTCGGAATGTACACAAAAGAACATTAAACTTGATCATATACATCGCGGCATCATAAGCAACTCGGTGTAAAATAATAGTACAAGATAGTCACTATTCTTAACACCTCAACCTCACCTTACACATTAAAACCGACCTAATCTCTCTTAATAAAGACATTAGTGTAAGGAGAGAGAAAAAGAGTAAAGTTCGTAAAAAAGAAAACTCTATTAAGACGAACGCCTGAGGATATTAAAAGTTACAACGTTGCTTGGGTATACTGGTAAACTATATATTATGATCATCTATTAGGTGCTCATGTTTCCAACTCCTAGGTACATAATATGTGCCTAAAACTTTGGTAATATTTCGAAAGCTTATTATTAGTTCGACACACCCTAAACATTTACCCTTGAAAATTACAACCCGACAACAGCAATGTGCTGAATGGGTTGTAAAACTTTTCACATTTTTCTTTTTTTTTTTAATATTATTATTTTTTTTTCATGATTAATATCATGACTGTTATTTGTTGGAATGTATGATTAAAAAAAAATAATAAATAATAATAATAAAAAAAATGGGACCAAAGCAAAGTGAAAGAAAATGAAATTAAGGGGTATTTTTTTTTTTTTTTTTTTTTTTTTTTTTTTTTAAAGGAAAAGGGGGTATTACAAATACAGAGTTGATGGTTGAAATTTGGAACTTTGACTAGAACAGCTAAACATTGGAAATTGGACACTATGTTCAAATCTTTGGAATAATATTTGCTATGGACAAAGGTACAAACCCCACCACAGGCTATAGTACCATCTAAATAATCTTTTCTGTACAAAGTATAATCTCTTAAGTTGACACTCTTGGTAGGAACTAAGTGGGATTCTTGGAGAGCGACCACGATAGGGGCGTGGCGATTAACTAGACATTTTAATTCATTTAAGTGGCTTATCAAGCCGTTGACATTCCATTGAAGGACAGTATTGGCCATTTTTTTTTTTTTTTTTTTTTTTTTTTTTTTTAAGAGCAAAGGCAGGTAAAGCCTACGAGAGAAAGCAAAAGGAAACTTACTGCTAAAGAATCGAAACTGTTCAATGGCCTTGTCTATTTATAATATCGTACTCTGCCGAATACATACATCTTAGCCCTAATGGTCCTCTTGGTCTCCTTCATCTTTCCCTTTGTTCTATGTTGTGAAAGGCTTCTCAGTTGCCTGCTGTCAGTGCTTTCTCATCTCAAGGAAAAAATATCCAATGCATGAAAGCCCCTGTATAACTTAGTGTAACCAAGCCCACTGTATGAAACAAATTGTAAAGTGTACTCCAACCACATAATCACATAACTTCTGCTATTCGACATTCCTCTGATAAATCCCCAAACATGGGCTTGCTCCAACATAGTTAATCACACCAAAAAGACAATTAACGCTTCATAATGTTCCTTCGGACTATTTCTTAACAATAATATCAACATCAGAGAGTATCTAATGATATCTTCATATTTGAGTCCATTAAACAAGAATAGCCTCAAGTTGCTCTCAGCTTCTTGACAGCTTGAAAAAAGACTTCGTAAAGTGGCAAGTTTAGGAGTAAGTTTGCAAATCGCAGTCATGTGTTTTCTAAGTTTAAAATTACCTTCTTTAAAAGTCTATTTTTGGTTTTGCTATACATATATACGTATTTTCCTTCATATTTACACAAATCATCTTTTTAATCACCAATCCGAAACATGCCCCCCAAACTAATTTGGCGCCTTTAATTAATCTACTAAATTATAAATTTTCAGGTTCCACAAAAGCTCAAAGCACGTTATTTGAAATGTTCTTTCACGAATAAAATTTATTTATTTTTTCCTCTTCAACTAGCGCTTGTAAATGAGTTAAAATTTGTCTTGTTTTGAGTGACCATCACCCATTTCAGGGTTGTTCCAGCTGAGTTTAATCATTACATATGATTATTATGTAGATATACATATGAGGTTGCCTAATCGAGGTGATAATGCGTCTGATGACACTTGTGTTTCTTCAACATGTTATGATTGAAGATGTGCTATTAGAACAATTAATTTTGTTAAGTAGCTCCCTTGATTTACGGAATCAGTAGCCTTGAGGTTTCAGCTCTGTGGAAGATATGCTACCTCATCACGTAGTTGGCCTAGTAGCTTACTGTCTTCGTTTTTGCTTCCCATTATTTATTCGTTATTTTCAAAATACTCAATTATTGTCATTTTCATCCTTTGTTCGATTGGTGCTTCTGAGTTTTATATTTTCATCTTCAATTCTTTGAATCTTTTCTTCTATAAGACATGGAAAATGTTTTATGAATTTAATTAAAACCTCATGTAATTATTATCTCAAAAAAATTAACCTTTAGTTTGAGGATTAGATGTCATAATTTGGATTTTTCCTTCTTCAAATTATGTATAGTGCAAGATGTGGCTTTACACAAATTTAGATCGCTCTTGCCAAAGTAGGTACATTGGTCCGAAGCTCCGAAGATGTTACTTCCCTGAAGGACTTCACTGCTCATGTATCATTTGGATTAACTTGTTTTCACACTCTAGCGTACGCTTCTTTTTTCTTCGTTTAATCATTTCCACTATTACTCTTTCCTACATTTTCCCCGCTGACTAATTATTCTTCATCAATCTCTTAGGTAAATAATTATCTTGTGATTACGTATATCTCATTGAACATATGACAAGATGTATGATAAAGGCCAGCACATCACAGGAGACCTCATAAGACAATAGCAATTAATATTGTAAGCTATGTAAATATAACCATGTTCTTTAATGTTCCTCCTGTGAGCAAAATACAGTCTGAGATTCAAGGGGAAGAATTGGTCATATTTTATTACCCTCCGCTATCTGTGTGATAAATGTGTTTCTAGTTTTTTTTTTTTTTTTAAGACTCATGTGGTCTGTGTCGTTGCATGCCTATCTTATAATCTTACTTGTATTGAACGTTATTACTTATTAGAAACAGAAACCTACTAAAGTTCATGTTGACTTTTAGTTCTCTAGTTGTTTTTTAAGATGAGTGTTTCATCGCCGTTTTTATCTTGTAAAAATGAAACAACTGCTACATTAGACTCATGTGGTCTGTGTCGTAGCATGCCTATCTTATAATCTTACTTGTATTGAACGTTATTACTTATTAGAAACAGAAACCTACTAAAGTTCATGTTGACTTTTAGTTCATTAGCTTGAATGAACCACATAAATTGTATGACTTCCTCTCTGAGTGAATGAGCAATTCACTAAACCTATACTATCATCGTGCGTTTCTTTAATGAATGACTGAACTTGACTGTTAAAGTTCATTAAACCATACGAAAATTGATATTTAAAATCACTGCAACCATGTTTAGCCTAGGCATAGACATTGAAATGATAAATGAAAGAAGAACAAACAATTAGTGTTAAAAAAACCAACACCAACACAAAACAAACATTTGAAAAGAATTGTTGCTGTACCTGGCAATTGTTTTTCATATAAATGAAACCAGTTTACTTCTCGACATAAAAGACGTTGCTTTACCACACATGTATCATGAAAGATCTGTAGACAACAAATGAGATTATGATGAATAAGTAATAGGTACTCAAAACATTCATTCAAATATTTCAAATCCAATAATTTAGCAATTTATTATTGTAAGATCTTCTTGTAGAAATATTCCAGTCAAATGACCTTTTTGCTGATTTTCAAATTTAAAACTAACTTGTTGACATGAATATTCAAGTTGCTGTTAAGGTAAAGAGTTTGGTCAACTATTCCAATTAGTTCTAGGCCCTGAACTTGTCAATAGAGTGAAGAAATTTGTCTTCAGCCAATGTTTTGGGTACATCAGTGTCAGAATATGATTCATTGTGAGCTCAGGTACAATGTTCAAGTTTCTGTTATTGTAAGCACCTGAAATATGAATGGCTTCAATGTGGGTGTTTAGAAGCTATGAAAATGAACAACGAATATCTTGGAGATGTTTACTAATGTGAATACAATTATAAACAATAACAATATAATAGGAGTAGTTTACTGTGAAACAAATTCTTTATTTGACTGAATGTTTTTTCAAGACAAATTGTATTTTCTTTAAAAGAGGGATTACCTTTTCTGTGGCTAAGGAAGGGCTCGGTAGGGCTCCCTAAATCCTAAATACCTACTTAAATACACAATACAAGACAAATCTTTTCCCCCATGAAATGTGTACCTACCTTTTCATATACATAGGTGATTTTTCCTAAAATCCGGTCAGTATGGTAAAACTCAGTTTTCCTCCTCTAATACCAACATGTCTGACCACTCAAATCCAGATTGTAAAGATAGAATAATAAATATTAAACAAATAAAAGGCCACAAGATAAATAAAGAAGTAGACATATTGTTATAATGAGCTAGACACGTCAGGCTGGCTGGATGGGAAAGATAACTGAAGAGATTAAATAAACAGTGTCCACTTAAAATGGAAGATTTGAAGATGCAAATTGTTCGTTTAATATTTTTAAGTAGTTGTTGACTCAAGTAGATTTATCTATGACTAGTTGAAATATCTATTATTTCTGACTCTGTAGTATCTGAAGCTGCTTGGTTTTGGTCAAGTCAAATATGTCCTTTATTCTAGAATAAAAAGTTTCTAGTTCTAAACATTTTTTCTTTTTTTAATCAGTCAAGAACTTTTTCCTATAGTTCTAGAGACCCCTTCCACCTTGAAAAAGCTAAAATTATCATGAGCTTCGTTGTTCAATTATTCATTGAAATGTGCTTACTGCCTATGCGTTTATATCATCAGGATGAATGGTCATTTGTCTGTCCATTGTTTTTCAGTTTGGTTTTCTTCAGGAAGACTTTCGCTTTCTGAGAATACCCAACAAGGCGTCAAGAATACCTAACCCTGTCGAAAATCACCAGTTTTCCTAAGCAAAGTTCTTTTGGTAAATGCAAAATTTACTGCAGCACTTTGAGGGCAAAGAGTTCTCTTGTTTTGGTCACATCTTCCCATGTCTTATTGTCCGAGACAAGTTAAAAGAAAGTCACTTGTATCTAGGTAACTAGCTACTAGCAGATGATTTCTGTCCGATTTTATGGGAACCAAATCGGACTGATGTTCATCAGGTAGCTTGTAAAATTGATAGTGAGATCCAACATGAAATACTTTCACTTTACCTACAAGTGTTGGCTATAAAACAGATGTGTGAATGGACATGGTAATGTTACAAGGAGACATTTCAGACGTGAATGTTAATGCCGACGGAAAGTGTTGGCTATAAAACAGATGTGTGAATGGACATGGTAATGTTACAAGGAGACATTTCAGACGTGAATGTTAATGCCGACGGAAATTTCAACAAAATTCTGAAATGTTAGCGGCAATTAAGAGCCATTATCTCTGTTGAAGTAACGAAATAATGCTCCTAGTTATGTTAACACTTTGATATATAATGTTTATTACTTACAACGCACAATCTTGCTCAGCAGCCAAAAATCATATGTTACATCTTAGGAACACCTACATATGTACCTGTTTTATTACAAACTGATAATACCTACTTTGATGACTGAACGGGTCTACTTTGAGCACCAGTATTTCTAGACATTTTCTCAGGAATAAAAGGTTATCATGGATTATATCACTACAAGAGATCTATCTACCTTAATTTGTGTGCTAATCATAATCAGTTCAGCCACCTATTGTTCAAAGAGCACCTTGTAAGGTTAAATTGAACGGGTTTAATATTTTATTTAGCAACCTAAAACCAAGGACACCATCAAATATCAAATCATGTGAATATGACATTATTTAGGTTTAAAAAATAGAATTAATAGCCGCAATATATTAGGGCTTAATTTACTTTGGCTACTGGATTACCGAGGTGGTAATTGAAATGATAAGTGACTCGGACTAATTGAGTGGTGAAAGGACGTTTCAACTTTTAACTACTGTGAATTTATCCCTGAGAGCAGGATTACAAGATTAGTGTGAGATTGATTACATTAATTGTAGTGTGGTAGACTTACTACATTACTTGGAAGAGTTCAGGTTTGAGACTATACTTATGTACAAATAAAGCTAACTTTGTGGATAATTAATAAATAAACCTTTATTTGCAGATCATAATAATAATAATTCATAAGTTATGGTTATAAGGTTTTCATGGCGCAATACGGAGTCAATAACTGTCATACATAAATCAATATTAGTCAACAGAACCCTCAAATATTGCCTCTATTTCGTGCTACCCTGTGCCTAAAGGGCCTGAAACATTGCACAACTTGTTAACTACCCTGTGTCCAACTACTTCGGTATAGTGTGAGAGAATAGTACACCTCCTATTATTAGAAACCCAGCAGTCATCAATCATATCTATGTGCTGGTATAGCAGGCTCTTCCTAGACAAATGAGAAGCTGAGACTTGTGATGTGCGTTATAATCTTCAGGCCTCTGGGTTTTCGGTACCTAAGTGAAGTAATGAGGGAACTTGAGCTCAAATCCCGGAGAGCGATAATGTTTTCTGAACGTTTTTGTTCCTCTTGCATTGTTACAATGTCGTTACTACGATCACCTATAACATTAAAGAACATGTATGTATAAATATCGATCTAATAATAACACTCCATGTGATTTTGCTGAAGAAAATATAAAATAAATAAATGAATAATTTGTTTTAACAAGAGTATTTGGGTATGACAATGGTCAGGTAACCAACTGGAATTTTGTTGGGTTCTTCGGTTGGGTTGTGAAGTATGTGTTGTTCCGGCAACCCAAACTTTGGGCAGTTCGTCAATAAAATTTATTGATTGTTTCTCTCTTTTTTATTTTTTTCTTAGATTTAACTGGTAAAAATGTCGGCTTCGCCATAGCGTTTTTACTCATTTCCTCTTATCTGTCTTCAGGGCCGAGTACCATATGTGCGTTCAGCGCTGGGCATCCCCCCTCCCAGTGCCCCAGGGGAGGCTCAACACCATCACCAGCGGTGGCAAGACCTCATGACGGACCACCAGAACGTCTCCTATCCCACCTCCTACAGCCTACACCACCAGTATAGTCCTAACATGACGTCCTATCATCACGGACATCATGATACGAGTGGAGCTATTATACACAACGCTACCCTACCTCCGCCTATGGGAGACCTGAACAATACGTCCCCTTATCATATAGGTAAGACCTCAATACGTCCCCCTATCATATAGGTAAGACCTCAATACGTCCCCCTATCATATAGGTAAAACCTCAATACGTCCCCTTATCATATAGGTAAGACCTCAATACGTCCCCCTATCATATAGGTAAGACCTCAATACGTCCGAGTAGAATATATCTCGTTTATTTATTTACTTCCACTCTAAGCAGCAAAGGCTATGTGTGAGCATACCTCGTTTATGCCAGGATGAGACTGAAATGTGCTGTTGCTGAAATGTACGTATATCCTTAGGTGTCATTTACAATTTTGGACATTGGGATTGGGGGAGTCTGTGACAAAAGATAATATTTATATTATTAAATACTTTTTGCCATGTTAAATTGGGTCCTAATCATACACCTTAACACCTTTTGTGTCAGTGAATACGTATAATATTAACCCATTTTGTGTCTTGTGTCCCCAGGTGCTAGTCCGAATCTAGGTAGTGCGGTTACCAGCTCTATGAACCTAACAAATTGTGATAGTGAACACTCGATTATGAACTCTGCGGCTGCGTACAAAATGGACAATGATTCCGTTTTCTACCAGGTATGTTTTGCCATCTTTGTTTTTCTATTCTCCTGTAGTTTAACTTTTTTGGACAAAAATACGAGTACCTTTTTGGATGATTTAATTCGGACAGTTTACAATCAAGCAGTAATTTCTCAGGGGGAAAAAAAATGTTTCAGAGCTAATGAACTGTACATGTATGGCTACGCGACATGACGGACCGACAAAAAAGGTATGGTTGACTTGAGAAAATATCAGTCATGGATTCGATACTAGAAGAACTCATTTGTAATGAATGGTCTTTGGATAAGGACCATTTGGAACCTTATCATATAGGTAAGACCTCAATACGTCCCCCTATCATATAGATAAGACCTCGTCCTTTTAGAGTAGAATATATCTCGTTTATTTATTTACTTCCACTCTAAGCAGCAAAGGCTATGTGTGAGCATACCTCGTTTATGCCAGGATGAGACTGAAATGTGCTGTTGCTGAAATGTACGTATATCCTTAGGTGTCATTTACAATTTTGGACATTGGGATTGGGGGAGTCTGTGACAAAAGATAATATTTATATTATTAAATACTTTTTGCCATGTTAAATTGGGTCCTAATCATACACCTTAACACCTTTTGTGTCAGTGAATACGTATAATATTAACCCATTTTGTGTCTTGTGTCCCCAGGTGCTAGTCCGAATCTAGGTAGTGCGGTTACCAGCTCTATGAACCTAACAAATTGTGATAGTGAACACTCGATTATGAACTCTGCGGCTGCGTACAAAATGGACAATGATTCCGTTTTCTACCAGGTATGTTTTGCCATCTTTGTTTTTCTATTCTCCTGTAGTTTAACTTTTTTGGACAAAAATACGAGTACCTTTTTGGATGATTTAATTCGGACAGTTTACAATCAAGCAGTAATTTCTCAGGGGGAAAAATGTTTCAGAGCTAGTGAACTGTACATGTATGGCTACGCGACATGACGGACCGACAAAAAAGGTATGGTTGACTTGAGAAAATATCAGTCATGGATTCGATACAAATGTTTCAGAGCTAATGAACTGTACATGTATGGCTACGCGACATGACGGACCGACAAAAAAGGTATGGTTGACTTGAGAAAATATCAGTCATGGATTCGATACTAGAAGAACTCATTTGTAATGAATGGTCTTTGGATAAGGACCATTTGGACCTTTTTTTTTACAACTGTTATTTGCCTTGTACTTTATGTAGTGTTGTATTTCTGTTTCAGCACAACATTTCAAATCAAAGTCTAAATAATCAAACTGAAAACTTCTTTCCGTCCATTCTGAACGATGAAGATCTGCAGCTTATGGACATGGCTATGAATGAAAGTGAGTAGGAAGTCCGCGGTTCAGTGCCCGGTCGAGTGATATATTAAAAAAATCGTAATTTTCCAAAATCTTTCTGCAAATAAAAAATAAATAATAATAATAATAATAATAATAATAAAAAGCTCCTTTCCCAAAAGTAAAAAGGAAGGACGGACTAATAAATGAAGGGTAAAACCCTTGTCACTAAACACCTTACCAGTTTTAGATAAATGTTAAATTTAAATCTCTATGAAACAATTCTCTTTTAAGCTCTATTGTAATTGAAAATTTTGTCTTTATTTTTGATATAATTTGTTTTACAATGGTTTTAATACTAGATTTCACAATTCTCATGGTAGGTAATTTTATTGTTTCCCCTCAGGTATGTACGGGAACATGCTAGACAACGTAACCTCGACAGCCAGTACGAATCTGACCACAGGAGCGACCCCAGTCTAGGAGTCGCTCCTCATGACCGCTGCACGGATTCAGATTCTGCCGTCAGTTCCATGGGATCGGAAAGGGTGCCATCTCTATCTTCGGATAACGAATGGATGGAGACTAATTCCGACTCGGGTCACACCCCCGGGGATCATTACTCGGCCGAATATAGGTGAGCAGACCTTTGCCTTTTTTTATTGAAGTTGTTGCTGTTGTAGTGGCTTCAGCTATAGCCGAAAGGTCATAGAGAAAATATCTCTTTTATTAGCCATACACCAGGTTGGTGGTCTCTAGCCATGTTTAATTGGCTCGTCCTGAACCTGAAAATTGTCTAGCTAGGGGACGTTAAACAGAGAGTAGACTAGCGTCTGGCTGTGCGACTATTAGTGCTTTATTTAGACTGTCGAATTAGGACATGTTAGTCCCATTATCAGGGACTATAAACAGGGAGAAGAACAGCTAACCATAACCATAACCAGCCTAGCTAGCTGTTAGTTTCAAAGGGTTCTCTCTGCTTGAAAAGAACAAGCACAAGTCCTCACGAGGCTGAGTTCACATGCTTTTATTAACTTTTGAGTCCCTTTACTTGAAACTTGGTAGACTATTCTGATGTATTGTGATGATTTTTAGCTAGGGGACGTTAAACACAGAGTAGACTAGCGTCAGGCTGTGCGACTATAAACAGGGAGAAGAACAGCTAACCCTAACCAGCCTAGCTAGCTAATAGTTTCAAAGGATTCTCTCTGCTTGAAAAGAACAAGCACAAGTCCTCACGAGGCTGAGTTCACATGCTTTTATTAACTTTTGAGTCCTTTACTTGAAACTTGGTAGACTATTCTGATGTATTGTGATGATTTTTGCTATCCATAAGTGTCTATATCTATGTATTCCAACTGTTAGGTACTTTAACCAACACAACATATTTTGGGTATGCCTTTCAGTAAGTACCGCTGGTATGACAACTACATGTACTTGCGATCCCATTCGCACTCCATGGGGGAATCTTGCTCAGCAGCCAAAAATCATATGTTACATCTTAGAAACACCTACATATGTACCTGTTTTATTACAAACTGATAATACCTACTTTGATGACTGAACGGGTCTACTTTGAGCACCAGTATTTCTACTCCATGGGGAGTGAAAGTCCTGCCTCATCCGGTTCACATAGGATACCACCACCTGCAGTGGCGCAGAAGAAGTATCACCTCTATGGGAGACGCCTGTTCCACGACCACAATAGTACCGGTAAGCCTTTTATTAGAGCTCCCCGAAAACCCTATGAGTTCAAAAACCTATCTCTCTCTCTTTTGGTGTGCCTTTCATGAGATTCGGATATAGACCATCCGGAGAAGTCCTACACCCGAGCGCGAGCGTCCTTAAAGTAGACTTGGTTTTCATCATGACTCTTGCTCTGCCTTTGCGTGCTTAGCGCACGATATTTTGCTACAACCACGGAATTATTGAACCAGCAAGCCTGGTCGCCGCCGTCTTGTGTCGACTTTCCGTCTATCAACCAACCGCCAGTGTTGAGTGTGAATGTTGGTAAACCATAAATGTCATATAATTCTATTCTGTTTTGCAGCTGCTTCTACATCGAGTGACATCTCCAGTGTGGACTCGGCCGCTATCAAGTTCGAAATGAACGACACAGACTCGGCTCGGTTACCCATGCTGGACGCAGCCTCCTGCTCCTCCAAGTATAACTCATCCGATGACGTCAAATATAGTTGTCGATCTGACTTTGCCCGGACAAGTGAGTACACATTTCCTGGGGCATGCTTACTTAACATGGTTAATCTTCTCATCATTACAGATTTCTCTGGAGAAGAGAAAAGAAAAAGGGGGGAAAAAATGGGTCCGTCCCTCTGGGAATTTTTTAGCCCGTAGTTTATTCGATCGTGTTTAAAGCATACCTATGTACCTACCTAATTTGTTTAATAGGTATTCAGTTTATTATTATTATTGATTTGATTTTTGATTTTACTTTCATGTAATGATTTAAAATCATGACTAGACCCCGTTCTCCCTTTATTCCTTTTAATGTTTCCTAATAACTACCAATATAGTGTTGAAGTCACCCATCCATTTATTGGCCTTGCTCGGTGTAGCTTAACATAGGTGACGCCAAAACCGGTCTTTAATTATCGACTGAAGTGTTATCTAAAACTTTCTCGCTTTGAGTTTATAGGTCGTCGCAACAAATTTCGAGATCAGAGCTCATTTGTGTGAGAAAGTGTGACAAAAATCCCCCCAAAACCGTTTTTTTTTTTGCTTCATGGTTTTCTGGACAAAATTTGCACCACCACTTTCGTGTTTCTGGTAAAAAGACCTTTAATTTGATATATAGGTCGACTAGGTTTGGATAAGTCCTTCTATGGGGTCAGACAGACAGAGTGACAGACGACACCGAAGCGAATACAATAGTCCGTCCCTTATACCTTTTTATTACTATTTTAATAATAAAGGAAGGACGGACTAAAAAATGGACCGATTGCAATACTTTCTCATTACCTTGTATAGGTTCCCTATACGTAAGGGTAATGGAAAGTAAAAAGGAATAGATTGAGAAAATTTCTTGAAAATTTGTTTTGATAAAGGGAACAATATTAACGCACCAAGATAACTTCGTTTACTAAACCCAATGCTCTCGCTTTTGTTCCCAGGTCACCGGCCTAGCCTGTCAGAGTTGGTATCTCATAACCACACGTACAGTAGCTCTCATTCGACCTCACTAGCGCCAGAAACCCTGGGTGCCACATCTCGGAACTATAGCAAGGACAAGACGGCAAAATGTAAGTGAGATCTCCTATCTGTCCTTCATGTTTTTTAAATGCCCTTATGATTCCTCACACCTAAACTTATGTCCTGCCTTGAAAGCCAGCAATGACAATGTAGGAAAAAATATTGAGGTGCGAGAAGAAAAATGTCCTAATCAAATGGTGGAAGACATTTGCAACATACCCATATGCTTCAAAAGGAATATTAATTGTACTGCATATGTATGTGTGTACAACATGACACTAAGCAAATTCCATAAAGTACATATCTCGTTAGGCTTACAGTCGAAGATCCCTTCTAAGTGTAAACTATCTAACTCCTCGTATATTGGGAAGAAAAATGTCCTACTGGTGGAAGATCTCGACATTTAGAACATACCCATACTACATATGTATGTACACATTACACTAAGCAACTTCCATAGAGTACACATCACATTGGGCTTACAGTCGAAGATCACTTGTAATTGTAAAGTATTTAACTCCTCGTAGATTGGTAGAAGCTTAACCCATCCCCTAGGGCTGTTTGCCCCTACACCTAAGCCTCGGAGTGGGCTTTTTTTTGCATCAGCACATCTAACTCCTCCGTTAATGATACGAAATTTCATGAAACCCTGTCCTTATGTTTCTTTTTCTTAGCAACCAGCCAGAGGCTGACAGTTCGTTTATATGTTTTGTAAATATATAATTATTTCTTCTTCCCTCAGATATTGAGAAGCTCAAGATGGTGGATTTCGCGGCCCGCAAGTCAGAAGAAGAACAAATGACGCGAGACGAGAAGAAGGCCCGCGCTCTCAACATTCCCATCCCTGTGAACGATATAATTAATTTACCCATGGACGAGTTTAATGAGCGGCTATCCAAATATGACCTATCTGAAACCCAACTCAGTCTGATACGGGACATTAGACGGCGTGGTAAGAATAAGGTAAGTGAGAAGCTTTGAGTGTGATTTCTGTTGTTAAATCTAATCAAAATCATGAGTTAATTATTTGTGGTAAAGCTGAGAGCCTATTAGCAATTTTTGTGGACACTACCTAGAGCTAAAGTATTTTTAAGAACCTCCATTTGCTAATCTGTCAACTGTCAACATTATAAATTTTCTTTTTACTCTGGTAATGCCTTCACTGTTCGCAACTCGATTACAATAGATACTGAGGTGTCCTCACGAGGCTAGTGCACCCCGTATTCCAAACACATAGAGGCGAAAAAACCTCGACTTTGACGGGAATCGAACTCGGAACATCTGGTGTGCAAGCCTTGTGATACTTACTCGGCCACGGAGGTTACCAAAAGGCGAAAATATTACCTACTAATCAACTCAACAACTTCTAGATCCGAAGGCCACAGTGGTAACCACTATCTCTTTTAGGTTGATAACTAACACGAATAAATAGAGAATACAATTCTTACTCGATTTTCTTCTAATTCATCATTTAGGTGGCAGCCCAGAACTGCAGGAAACGCAAGCTGGACCAAATCCTCAGTCTGGCTGACGAGGTGAAACAAATGAAAGACAAGAAGCGACATTTGATGCAAGAACACGAGTACCTGAGTCAGGAATGTAGCCGAGTCAAGAGTCAGTTCAGTCAGCTGTACAAGCATGTGTTCAATGTAAGTGTCTAAGAGCTAATTAAAAGGAATTGTAACTGTGTTAAGGTTAATTGCCCGCTACTTCGACTCAAACCACCAACCTCCAAATTCAAAGCCCACCGGGCTAACCACTACACCACTAAGGTTGGTTTCGAAGAACATATTTATTACAGACTTGGCGGGGCGGAGCTTTACCGCTCCCTTTAATTTGTGGTGAAGCTGAAAGCCTGTTCAAAATTTAAACTAGTGTTTTGCAGCTTCGCCACAAAACTTCTTCACAATTTAAACTCTCTATTTTGTCATATTTATTGCATATTGCAAACGCATAACAACCACAGCAATACTGATGAAAATCTCTGTTTTGTCATCACCTTTCGGCTGTAGCTAAAGCCGCCGCTACAACAACAATTTAAACTAATTTGATGACATTTGATTTGCAGGCGCTCCGTGATTCAGACGGCAACCCGTACTCCCCATTCGAATTTAGTCTGGAGCAAACGAACGACGGCAATGTAGAGCTAGTACGCCGACAACCACCCCACCTTGCATCTCAGGGTCACCCGTCTACCTCTAGTAAGGACAATAGCACCCTGGATAACAACCACAGTCACCAGTACAGGAGTAAACATCACAAGGACTATCATGATCATCGCAAGGAATAGATCGAATTTTTCGAGGTAGGTACAAAGGTAGGTATTCTTTAACCATGATCGAATAAACTACGGGCTAAAAAATTCCCGGAGGGACGGACCCAGCTTGTTAAAATTATAGCACTTATATAAAAATGAGGTTTGAGAGAAGGATCTGTAACTCCTAATGTCTTATCGCCCCAAAAGCGAAGAGAGAAGGAAGTCAAGATTGGAGAAAGCCAAGCGTTTCAAGAACGAACCTTATCTGTTTAGAATAAAATCCGCCCCGAGCGGAAATTGAATCCGCGACTTGGCTTTTACAAGGTATGCGCGTTACCCTCCACGCTAACTAGGGTTGCTAAACGACGGCCACGCTGCTTTCGGCCCGCCACATCTGACAGACCTTGGTTGTTTTTAACGTCATTGACAACGTTAAGCCCTAGGGTTGTGAGACTGCTCCCTGTCAGACAGTCTGAGCGTGAGTGGATTTAAACAAAGGAGGTTATTAATTTACTCACGTTTATTAAGGAGGCCCATATCTTGACAAGACCACAGGAGTGCCCAGTTGGTGTAGTCTGTGTCCAGAATTGTGATGGTCTGCACCGGAATACTCAAAACTAGAATAAAAATTTCAAGAGAAACAATTTAGTTTAGTTACACCCCGGAGGTCCGGGTTCTCGGCGAGGTCAAAATTTTTTCCTTGTGGAATTTATTTTAGCCTTTACGAGGGCGTTATCTCAAACCAAAATTTTCTAGGGTAGCGAAATACTTTCAGAAGAAAAAAAAGGCTTTTGTCTAACTTACAGCGCCATGTTGCCCATGTTCCATGTATTCTGAACTCAGCTCTGTTCGGTACAAAGTCGGCATTGATAGCGCCTGTGTGATTTTTTCCAAATCTGAAACGTACAGTTTTTTATGTAGAATAAAATATTAGAATGTTTTAAATTTAATATATAAATACCTACCTTAAATCAGGCAGAATGACAGTAAGAAATTAACCTACTACCTATTCAAGCTTGACAGGGGAGGTTCAAAAATTTCAAAATCATTAGTTAACAAACGCCTGTAAATGGAGGAGTTGCAAATGAGTAAAAATTATGAATAAATGGTCGGTTCCTATGTAAAAAGTTGGGAAAAATCCAAATCTGAGGTCAAAACTCCGAAAAAATAACTGTAATGAGTCTAATCAAAATCATGAGTTAATTATTTGTGGTAAAGCTGAGAGCCTATTAGCAATTTTTGTGGACACTACCTAGAGCTAATCAGCAGGAATGCCGAGACCGATATCGTATGCCGTCTTCTGCTTGAAAAAAAAAAAAAAAAACAAGAAGAGGACAGGTTCATAGGCAGAAAAAAAAAAAAAAAAAAAAAAATGCAAGAAATGTTTTCGTGTCCCTCACCAAAGAAGACTACCTAATGTATTTTATTTATTGCTCGTTGTACATTTTGTAATTAGTTTTATCAACAATATTTATTTATTTGGATGTTTCTGTTTGTTTATATTCATATATTTTTATGATTTCTCATTTTGTAATTGACATAGGATACAAGATGGAATATTTTTGTATGTTTAATAAAGAAGATTGACTCTGTCTGAGCATATAACTCGAGAGTGTTGTAAAGCCCCTTTACTTGCACGTGAAATTTAGCTCCACTAATAGTGCGGCTTCACAATTTTCCTATCTGCAGACTTGATGTAACAAAACAAAAGACTTGGCATGGGATATAAGTGCAAGTGTAAAATTGGACATTAGAAGAAAATAAATTGAGAAATTCAACTCTGTAACTTGGTGTTGGGATCAAAGTAGCTATTGGAAAAATCATAAATGATTATAAAAAGGAAAAAAAAAAAAACATTATCCTATATTAAGGTTAATTAGATGCCCCTTTAGTACCAGAAAACAAAGGAAAAAGATTTACCACAACCTCCGTAGATTTTCATCTGCACTTTCCCGTCAACCTAAGAATTTCATTCAATTTTGTTACTTTTTTTTACACAAGTTAGACCTGCTAGATCATTAGAAAATCATTGATACCTACCTAATCCATAGCTCTATTTATATTGGTTCTGACCGGGGGCTACACTTCTGAGTTGATCCTTAGTGACCTGAGATGATCTGAAAAACTTAATCCAAAGAATTAACCTGTCAGAATTCAGCACCATAAAGTCATACAACTTCAGCCATTATATTACAACTTGATCCGTGAAATACTCGTAGATTTGAGAAAGCTCTGACAAGCAATGTGAAGATTGCAAAAGATAAGTCTGACGTAAGAATAAACATTTTCAGAAATTTAATGAGTGAGAAAAATTCAACAGGTACACAATAGGGCTGTCTGGAAGAGACTGACAAGAAGCGCCGACCCTATTTAAATAGGAAAATTCTTGTAAGAAGAAGAATATGGGTGTAAATTTAAACTCATCAGTGTAACCCCGGGCAGAAAAATCTTTTACTTACAGGGTGCTCAATTTTTATTTTGTTACCTATGTACTACTCTGATTCTGATTTCACGTATGTAAATACAAAATAGATTGAAATAAAATGGAATACACTCTTTACCATCATGGTCATGGTAAGAAGAAGAATATGGGTGTAAATTTAAACTCATCAGTGTAACCCGGGGCAGAAAAATCTTTTACTTACAGGGTGCTCAATTTTTATTTTGTTTATGTACTACTCTGATTCTGATTTCACGTATGTAAATACAAAATAGATTGAAATAAAATGGAATACACTCTTTACCATCATGGTCATGATATTGCTCAATGTTTTGAAATCTTTATTTTTCTCATTTTATCTTCTTGGTAAAAAGATGAGATTTATACTGAAGGGATAAGGTTCGTTCTCGGAACGGCTGGCTTCTCCTATCCTGTGTTCCTTTTCTCTTCGATTTCGGAACACCTTAGCAGTTACAGTTCTATAGAATGACAACATTGAACATGAAAATTATTTCTTTGTAAAAAGTGAATAATTTATTTCAATTATGTTTAAAAAGATGAACCTACAATACTCCAACCCTCGACCTACAATACTCCAACCCTCGACCTGTTGGACGCCCAAGAAACACATGGGAAGGTGGTGTCAGGGAATCTCTCGAATCCTTTGGAATCCGACAAGATTGGCAGACCATCGCCCAGGACAGGCAAGAATGGAGAAGGCTGGTGGGGGAGGTCAAGGACCCTCGCGGTCTGTGAAGACCCTGGAGTAAGTAAGTAAGTAAGAAGTTCCGACATTTCCTAGTGAAAATACCGTAATAACATCATGGGATAAGTTTCGGTAAGTTCCGAACATTTCCGAGTGAAAAATTAATATATAATAACGTCATTAGGTATGTTTTGGTAAGTTCTGAACATTTCCGAGTGAAATACATCATAGTTAGTAGGTAACATAATTGGTTAACTTTCATGTATAAAAAGATGAGATTTATACTGAAGGGATAAGGTTCGTTCTCGGAACGGCTGGCTTCTCCTATCCTGTCTTCCTTTTCTCTTCGATTTCGGAACGACAAAACCTTAGCAGTTACAGTTCTATAGAATGACAACATTGAACATGAAAATTATTTCTTTGTAAAAAGTGAATAATTTATTTCAATTATGTAAAGGAAAAAGGAACATTAGCTGCAACTTAAAATACGAACATTAAATACGGAGAAAATGTTATAAAACATAAAAAAAAGCTGCCTGTCTAAAAATTATGAAACTCTATGCTACGATTAGATATAAATAGAGATCTACAAAGTACAAAACTTAACGTATCTATCGAATTTGATCGGTACGTAATACCTACAAAGAAAAAGTTAAACTAATACACTTAATTTTGGAATAGAAGGGATGGTTTTATTAAACTACAGACATGTTTCGCCCAATGATTGTGTCGATCAGCACACCATCTCCCACAATTAATACCTTGAAACCCTCTCCCATTGGTGCTTCAAACTGGGTTTATAGCAACCTCATCGAATTTTTCACGATCATTCTTTACTTGAGCAAAAGCTAGCGGCGAGAAGAAGGGCTTCCTGTTTCTTCGGGCTTCACAGTTGGATTGTTGCGTTACCTGGTATTGAGTTTCAGGGAGACCTTGGGCGAACAGGGAGTTGATTATGGCACCGCTCACATTGGCGGCTAGGGTGGACGATCGGGTCAGAATCCAGGAGGTCTCTGAAACATGTAAACACATTGTCATATTGTTTAACTTATGGTGGAAACATTTTCCTAGAGGAGCTGTTCCACCCAACCTTTAATAGTATTAAAATAAAACTAAAATAATTATCGAGGAATAATTATTTAATTAAGAATCTTCATTAATTAAATTTTTAATTTTAATAGTATTATTACATTATTAGGTAGGTACCTAAATCAAGCGTGCCGGGAGGCGCGTCAAGAGTTCGAAGCGCCGCTCGGCCTATATTAACACGAAATACATAGATTTTTAGTCCGTCCTTCCTTTATTATTACTAATAATAAAAGGTATAGGGGACGGACTATTGTATTCGCTTCGGTTTCGTCTGTCTGTCGGTCGGTCTGTCTGTCCCCATAGAAGGACTTATCCAAACCTAGTCGACCTATATATCAAATTAAAGGTCTTTTTAGGCCAAATACGCCCTTTGTCACTGTCCTCAATTGTCTATTGAAATTGAAACCAGAAATGATATCTGTTCAGTTTTAATGTTTCGTTATGGTAATACATAAATTTGAAATTTCCCAGACTTGAAAGAGTTGATAATGTTGATATATTTCATTTCCTTGTATACCGTTTGATAAACTGGTAATGTTGTGGGTTGGGTAGGGTGTTCTTGGGTTGGGTAGGGTAGGGTTATACTTTCAGTGTTAGAACTGCGGCATTCCGCGGGTAATACTTGTAAATCCCGCAAAATCCCACGCGGAATTGGTCACATCCCGCGTGAGATCCCGCGGGATTCAAAAGCTTGCGGGATTGCTATCCCTACACACGTAGCACTGGTCGTAACTTTTACTTTTAAAATTATCACCTTATCAAAATCATTTTTCATATTTTTATTTATTTTTTTTTTT
>NW_007377448.1:310296-460079 GCF_000475195.1 Diaphorina citri | reverse complement strand
ACATTAATTTTTCAAATAATTTATGGGGAAAAAATATTTTTTTTTTTTTTTCTTTTTTTTTTTAGGTGAAACAAAAATCGCCTTTCAAAAGGCATAAAAAATATTTTTTGATGTACAAATTTTAAATTTTAGTATTTTTGTTTGTTGTTTAATTGTGGTAAAGGAGGGTTCAACCCAGTTTACCCAATGACCATGCAGTTCCCTTTGGGTAGGAACATTTTCTCTTTTTCTCGAGTTGAACTTTTCTCGCTCCAAATTGAACAACGAAACTTAATGTTGTGATGGGTAGGAATATTATTAAAATAGTTAAGGTTAGATTTTCTGCTTAATGTATTACTTAGAGGACACGAAAATTTTTTTTAACCTGACGAATCGACATTTCTTTCCACGACGATTTATTGCCGATGAAAATATGTAAGACCTATTTTAGTTTAGACTGCGAGAGTAAAGGGACTTTTCAGTCCTATGCCGGCAATATAAACGAGGTATATTATATTCTATTTAAATCTGGTTGAGAGTGAGGACGGAGTTCTCAATCCTGAAGGCAGTCTCGTTGAGATTAAGAGGAACTAGGCAGATTGTGAAACCTTATGGTGCTTTTCAGTCCTATGCCGGCAATATAAACGAGGTATATTCTATTCTATTTAAATCGATAGCGCTCACTTACCCTAGATCTACTACGTAGAAATCAAGTATTTAGGAGCAGGGTAGCACCCCGCCCCGCCAAAGGCAAATTCCAGTGATAATTTGCCTCGCATACAAGAGGTCTAGGTTCTTTTCCCAGAGCAGAAAAAAAAATGCAAGAAATGTTTTCGTGTCCCTCACCAAAGAAGACTAATGTATTTTATTTATTGCTCGTTGTACATTTTGTAATTAGTTTTATCAACAATATTTATTTATTTGGATGTTTCTGTTTGTTTATATTCATATATTTTTATGATTTCTCATTTTGTAATTGACATAGGATACAAGATGGAATATTTTTGTATGTTTAATAAAGAAGATTGACTCTGTCTGAGCATACAACTCGAGAGTGTTGTAAAGCCCCTTTACTTGCACGTGAAATTTAGCTCCACTATTAGTGCGGCTTCACAATTTTCCTATCTGCAGACTTGATGTAACAAAACAAAACAAAAGACTTGGCATGGGATATAAGTGCAAGTGTAAAATTGGACATTAGAAGAAAATAAATTGAGAAATTCAACTCTGTAACTTGGTGTTGGGATCAAAGTAGCTATTGGAAAAATCATAAATGATTATAAAAAGGAAAAAAAAACATTACCCTATATTAAGGTTAATTAGATGCCCCTTTAGTACTAGAAAACAAAGGAAAAAGATTACCATTAACTAAGAAACGCCTGTGAATTGTAATCGAAAAATACGTGTATGCAATGTGTTATACATTTTTATCTCTTTGGAATGTAGCGCGAAAATTCAAATCTTTGATTCAGAAAACCGGTAGATTTTCTAAGTGAAAAATGGTCCTTCCATTAAAATTTTGTAGAAACTAGAAAAATCCAAAGGAACCTTCCTTAAAGCCATTGTTAGGTACATACCTAACTAAGAAAGCGAATAGAAAGTTTTACTTCGGTATAGATTCAGTCAAAACAACAGGTGTCAATATTTAGTCCATTGTAGAAATACTGTGGTAAAACAAGTTATTCTGGTAAAGTATGAATCTTTTAATTTCTTTCAAGAGGTTGCATGCTTTTCAAGAGGTTGCTTTCTAAAAGTACATAGCTAATATTGTGTCCTTTCTACCAAGTAACTGGGTAGGTAAGTAAGTTTCTAGGTGCATAAAAGTGTCAAAAACAATGGGTCTTCAGGCTATAAATTGGAGAAAAAGGTTATTTTTTTACCCGAGTACATTGGTAGCTACAGAGCTAGAAAATAAAAGAAGGAATAAGTACATGGAGAATAGATAAAAAAGAAAGAAAATAAGGAATACATTGGGACAGTACTTGAGGAGTCAGGGTACTTACACAATGGTAGATAGGGTGGTTGTTTCTCTGGTGAAGTTGCCAGGGTTAGAACTATCACCTGGTAGAAAATCATTGAAGATGTTGGATTCTCCCACTGTTACATTTTGGATGGTGGTATAGTCAAACAGAACAGATAGGCAGGCACCCCAAGCCTCTTGTGTCAAATGAACTCCTTCCAAGGCCCTGTTTTCTAACCAGAATCCTGAAAACTAACATAAAAGTACAAAATAAGTGCCCAACTTCCTCCAAGTTTTTTTTTAGTTCCACATTATTTCAACAACATGATACCTACAACATGATATGTATAGGTACTTACCTATGTGGAAGATATTGAAAGTTTTATATGGGTTTTCTTATCCAGATCATCATTTTCATATTAAATCCACCGTTTAAAAATTTTGGGGACAGTACTTGAGGAGTCAGGGTACTTACACAATGGTAGATAGGATGGTTGTTTCTCTGGTGAAGTTGCCAGGGTTAGAACTACCACCTGGTAGAAAATCATTGAAGATGTTGGATTCTCCCACTGTTACATTTTGGATGGTGGTATAGTCAAACAGAACAGATAGGCAGGCACCCCAAGCCTCTTGTGTCAAATGAACTCCTTCCAAGGCTCTGTTTTCTAACCAGAATCCTGAAAACTAAAATAAAAGTACAAAATAAGTGCCCAACTTCCTCCAAGTTTTTTTTAGTTCCACATTATTTCAACAACTTCATACCTACAACATGATATATATAGGTACCTACCTATGTGGAAGATATTGAAAGTTTTATATGGGTTTTCTTATCCAGATCATCATTTTCATATTAAATCCACCGTTTAAAAATTTTGGAATTGTTAGTTGTATCCCCCAGGACTCCTGGGACACCTTGAAGAGACTTTCTCAAGGCTCTTTCAGTCTTCTGTTAATGTGTTGTAGGTTGTAGTTAACTGGTTTGATGGGTGATCAAAAGGTGAGAAAGTTTTAAACATTGGACATGTTTTGGTGTACTTACCCTAGGCAGGTCAAAATTAGCCACAGGATTCTTAGTTGGGCAAGAACCAAAACTAATCAGTCCATAGGATGTTGAGCAGCAAATAAGGAAAACAGCTGCACTGTATTTCAGTGACATGGTCAAGAGAAATTATAGGTAATGCTGAAACATGAGTAAATTTGAATTACCTTATTTTATAGTTGACAAAGAACCCTAGTCAACTATAAAATAAGGTAAGCCATTATCTAATTTGGGTGTCTAATATGAATCTAATTAATAATAAATTTGAATTATTTAAATTATTTTTTGGGTAGGGGACTTACACTATGGTAGATAGTGTGTTTTTTCTTATTCTTCAAATTATTCTTATTTTATTCCAATCTTTCAAGAGGTTGCATGCTTTTCAAGAGGTTGCTTTCTAAAAGTACATAGCTAATATTGTGTCCTTTCTACCACCCAAGTAACTGGGTAAGTAGGTTTCTAGGTGCATAAAAGTGTCAAAAACAATGGTTCTTCAGGCTATAAATTGGAGAAAAAGGTTATTTTTTTTACCCAAGTACATAGGTAGCTACAGAGCTAGAAAATAAAAGAAGGAATAAGTACATGGAGAATAGATAAAAAAGAAAGAAAATAAGGAATCCCCCCAAAAAATACCACTTCGTGGCATAAAAAAGACCCCGCCAAGTCGTTCCTCCCAAAATCAATCAAGTGCCCACAAAATCGTGACTGGCTGTTGCGGGGCCCACTCAGCCTCGTGAGGAAAATGAGTAGCTATGTTATATAATGCGCATAGCGACCGGTGCCAGCATGGTAGGTAAACATTGGATGTTAGGTGAAGCACAAAACTTCCTTATTAATCAACTCGAGCGATAATTTAGAATTTTTCCCCTAAAAATCACTCTTTTATCAACTCTCTCTCTATCTTTCTTTCTCACTCACACATTCATTCATAGTCCTGAAATACTACTCATTTGTAGTACTACCACTTCATCCTTGATTCATTCAGTCACACTCATTCATAAAAGTGTGTGCGATTACGTTTCCTCTTCTTTTTTTTTACCTCTTGATATTTTTCCTTCTGTCCTTAGGTTCCTATGTACAGCATTCTCTCCTTCCTCTCTCTCACTTGCTCGTTCATTCATAGCCCTCAAATACTCATTTTTGTACTACCACTTGTAGCGCCCAATCCTTCATTCATCAAACTGCCTGCGATTACGTTTTATGGTCCTAGTTGTTTAGTCAGCAACTGTGTAAGTCTGTTTTCCTCTTTTCATATCTTTTTCTTCCAAATGTTTTTCCCTATATCCTTGGGTTCCTTAGTGTACCTTTCTCTTTGTCTCTCTTCCTCCCTCCCTCCACCTCCTCTGTCTCTCACTCTCACCCTCCCACCATCTGTTTTTTTTTTTCTTTCTCTCTGTGTGGTTTGGATGTGGGGGGATTATCACATCATCTAATCAACAAATTTTGAATTGCCAAGACACAACCACCACCATCACCCAATCCAGTTCTTTGTTTACCTTCACCTCGGCTGATATTATTTGGCTGGTAAGGTAATCTCTACTACCTATTATGTCTTTAAAGGTGTATTTTCCTTTTGGAAACGATTCCGATGGCGCGGATTTCCTATGTTTTCGTAGATTTGTACTAGCTGAACCCAAATTTTAGGGATAGTTGCCCCTAATCCCAAGCCTCAGCGTGGGGTTTTTTAATGTAGAAAATGGTTTAGTACAGGCGCTATAACGTCAAAAGAGGGGAAATTCGGAAAGGAAAATACAGCTATGGTTGTCTGATAAGGTAAACCTCACTACTATTCTACTATTGGTTGCTATGGTAACAAACTGGGGCAACCCCCTCACAGGTGATTCAGTATAATACTAATGGTGGATTTCACCAACGACTTAATGAGAGATTTAACTAATGGGAGAATTTTTAATCACCCAAAAAGGATATCTATCTTAAAAGGAGTTTTTAATGATAAAAAAAAGAGTTTTTAGCTATCCAAAAAAAAGGAGTTTTTAAAAACTCCTGTTGGGATCATTAAAAACTCCTCTTTTCACCATTGAAAATTCTCCCATTAGTTAAATCTCTCATTAAGTCGTTGGTGAAATCCACCATAAGACTTTATTGATTGTAGAAAATATCATGGTTTCTTTTAATATAAAAATTCTTTTAATTCCCTCATTTTCAGTTCCTCCTCTTGTAAATTTTCATCTCTTAATACAAATTTTAATTTCAGCAGTTTTCAAAATAAAACGCTAAGTTAAATCTTTATCCAGCAGAAAAGAACTGTGAGGCAATTCCCCCCAAGTTCTTTTCTGCTTAATTGCTTAATGCTGTCCAATTTACTACTAATTTGTTTAGACCTGCGGGAGTATAGGGACTTTTCATTCGGGGAGAATGAGAAAATGATCTAATTCGACACCTCTTGACTGATATTCTAATTTATAGATTAGAAAAACTAATTCGACACCTCTTGACTGATATTCTAATTTATACAAGAATCTATACAAACTAACAAAGTCTCTCCCCTTCCTTCTAGGTTTGGCTTCAACGAGCAACAACAATAATAATAATAGTAATGCCGGTGCTAGTCCCTCACCTCGCAAGCTGATTGGTCCTCTGCTACCTCACCAAGTCCGTCCTAATTCTAACATTATCCCCATATGGATGGTTCTTTTCTGCTTAATTTACTACTAATCCAATTTACTACTAATTTGTTTAGACCTGCGGGAGTAAAGGGACTTTTCAGTCTCATTCTGGGAGAACGAGAAAATGATTAAATAAACCAATTCGACACCTCTTGACTGATATTCTAATTTATACAAACTAACAAAGTCTTTTTCCTTCCTTCTAGGTTTGGCTTCAACGAGCAACAACAATAATAGTAATGCCGGTGCTAGTCCCTCACCTCGCAAGCTGATTGGTCCTCTGCTACCTCACCAAGTCCGTCCTAATTCTAACATTAAATACATGTCTTCATGTTTTTAGTTGCGATCAAATCGACCTTTAGCATACCACCACTAGTCAGCAGAATGTCGCAGGAGCGGGGACAGAAAGTTCCCAATTGATCACTGAAGCAACGCTACGCGTGGTTGGTGCCCGGATAGTTTACTGTAAAGATGTTCGAGGGGGCAAGATGTTAGTCCTCCTAAAATAATAATTGTAGGGTCAGCTCCCATGGCGTAGTGGTCACTGCGCTCGCCTTGCACGCGGGAGACCCGGGTTCGATTCCCGGCGGGGTCAAGTTGGCGTAGTGGTCACTGCACTCGCCTTGCACGCGGGAGACCCGGGTTCGATTCCCGGCGGGGTCAAGAAATTTGTATCTGCAAAGGATTGATTCCGTGACTGGCTAGTGCGTGGGGCCCACTCAGCCTCGTGAGGAAAATGAGTAGCTATGACATGTAAATGCGCATAGCGACCGGTGCCAGTCCAAATGTTGTATGAACAATGGCCCACTCAGCCTCATGAGGAAAATGAGTAGCTATGACATAGGTATAAATGCACATAGTGACTGGTGCCAGCATGGTAGGTAAAAACATTGGATTGTAGGATTATTGAGATATTGGGAAAATCCTACAATGCTGCAGTGAGCACCAAAGTTGTGACATAATAACACAAAGAAACCTGCATTTACATTTTTTTTTTTTTTTACATTATGTTTATTCTACGAATACGACATACATAACGTACATACGTTCATACATAAAACTCGTACATATTAAATGATCTGTAGCGATGTCAATATGTGTTGCACGTACGTATTAGTATTATGGGTTCAAAGATTTGGAGGCAGAGAAATATCTCTATTTCATCAAACAGAATAAATTCATTGCTACATCTCCCTCCCTTTTTCTTCCCCACCCTCTTTCTTTCGCTCGCTCCCTCTTTCTTTCCCTCCAATAAAGTAAGAATGGGAGGGAGGAAAGAGGAGGAAGTAATTCAAATAAGAGATTATTGAGATATTGGAAAAATCCTACAATGCTGCAGTGAGCACCAAAGTTGTGACATAATAACACAAAGAAACTGCATTTGGGTGACCACAAGTCATTTGGAAATCTCCCACCTGGCTCAATCACACTCAGCCTCGTGAAGACAATATTGAGGAGTTCAGTATTTCCTCCTTCTTCATTTCTCATTAATCAGAATTGGGTACCGCGTCTGCCTTGTAAGTGGAAGCGCTGGGCCGCGGGTTCTATTTCCTCCCGGGGCGAACTTTATCCTAAACAGATAAGGTTCGTTCTCGGAACGTCTGGCTTTCTAGGGACTCTGTTAATATTTTATTATTTGTTCCTGTTGAATTGCTTTATATGATAACGCCTGAACATAGACATTCTTACAGGGTGTTTCAGGGCTGAAGTTATTATTCTTAAAACTGAGGTGCAAACAACAGTTTCAGTGGGTAGAGAAATTATTAACCCTACACTTGATCAAATTTCATTTCACCGGCGTGAACGACCTGGGATTCCAGAGTTAAAACGCCTTATTCGAAAAAAAAACTTCATTTCTGTTAACTTGTCGTTCTTTTAAATAAAGTTTGATGCCCGCCCAGGGCGGATTTTTTCCTAAATAGATAAGGTTCGTTCTTGGAACGGCTGGCTTTCTCGTATCCTGTTCCTTGTCTCTTCTATTTCGGGACCTTAGCGGTTAAATTTCCTTCTATCAAAGATCTTTTTTTCAAAGTTTGGATGAAATATTTTATTCAGGAAGGTCTTCAAAGATGAAAATTGAGTTTAGAGCAAATCGGGTTTCAAGTTTTTGATTTCCATTGAAAAGTATTGGAGGGCCTAGTGCTAGGGCCTAGTTCTTTCATGAAAGCTTCCAATTTTAGTTCCAAACGCTAATCTTTCTCTTTCGCCTCATCATGGAAGCCCTCCTTGACCACATAGCATTGGATGTAGATGATCGGGGTAGTTCCGATGATGCACGAATAAATCCAGAAACTGGCGATGTACCTTTCAACCGAGCTGTGAGTGATGAGATTGTTATACCTGAGTGGCTGAACGAGAGATGCTTTTTTCTCCCTCCCTTTCGTTTCATGTCTTTCTTTTTCTCCTTTTACCTTCTCTATCTTCCCTCTCCCCTCCTAATCTCCGTTCCTGGTTTTTATCTCTTTGTATCCTCCTTTCTTCTTTCCCCCTTTCCTCTCTCTCTTTTCTTTCAGAAAAGTTTTCCCCGGACTGCCACCAATAATTTACTTTCATTTCCATTACCTTTTTCCCTTTCTTCAACTGATCTAGGTCTGTCAGAGCGTCTGAGAGACCGTTCCAACGCTCTGACAGACAGCTGTCTGTTAGGCGGTCTGACCGCCTAAGTACCGGACGGTAAGACGGAAGGGCTCCACTCCTGTGGTGGTGCCCTTCCGTTGGTACAGTTCCTTTTAGCAAACCTCCTTAAAAAAAGGGAAATAAGTACTTATGTAAGTTTCATCAAATGGTCATGAAAATCGAAACTTCTTATAGGTACCTACCTTACACAATCATTAGTAATGTCATTATTTCCAAGTAATGATGATGAAAAATCAGAAAATCCGGAATTCCATCATTAGTAATGACATTACTGATGATCATGTAAGGTACCTATTAGGTACTCGTTTTCGGAAGCAATTTATCCACCCACATACAGGATTGATGTATTTCACTACATCACAAGTTGTAATGATAACAAAGTGTTATGTTATCACTACCTCATTCCACTGTTGTCTAAGTATAGAGTATGAAGGGAGAGAGATGAAGGGAGGGAAGCAGGCAGAGAGAGAGAGAGAGAGCAGGGAGAAACTAGAGGGAGAGAGAGGTGAGGGAGGGGCAGAAAGAGAGAAGGAGAGGTAGAGAGAAGAAGGTGTGAGAGAGGGAGAGAGAGAGGAGCTATGGAGGCATGGAGGGAGGGAGGCAGAGAGAGAGAGGAGGGAGAAACTAGAGGAAAGAGAGAAAATGAGAGAGAAAGAGGAGAGAGAGAGGTGTACTTCACCTTCTGAAAGTTCAATTTCAATCTCATCGGGCTGAATGTCAGGCTATTTTTGAACGTTCACATTCATGCTCTAGCTACGAAATAGGATATGATAAACATGCATTGGAAATAAAATCAATGTACATTGCACTTGCACACATCTATGTACATAATCATGTAGAATATATCGGTGTACATGTACATTACAGATCTATGAAAATATATAACATCAATGTAGACATGTACATAAAAAAAAAAAAAAAAAAAAACGGGGGAAAAAGCAGGTTGAAAACCCCAGTTCAAAATGAATGATTTAAGGTTTTTCCAAATCGTCCACATTTTTCATGGTTGGACCATCAAAAGCAGATTTGCGTCTAGGATTCCCACGGATTAGAAAATTAGAAGTCCCATTAGGTGTATAATATGTCAAAATACGTGAGACCTTGGTAGATTGCGGGTAAAAGGACTTTTCAGTCCTATCCCAGCAGGATAAACAAGGTATATTCTATCTATTCTATTCTAAGTGCTACCATGAAACATCATTCCTAAGCTATCAACTGCTGGTCTTTTGGAGTGTCTTATCGTCCCGAAATCGAAGAGAGAAGAAAGACAGGATAGGAAAAAGCCAGCCGTTCCGAGAACAAACATCATCCCATCAGGATAAAATCCGCCCCGGGCGGGAATCGAACCCGCGGCCTAGCGCTTACAAGGCAGACGCACTACCAACTAAGCTAACTAGGCTGGCTGAAATCATTTTTAAACAGTAATACAGAATTGTGTTATCCACAAAAAGTTGATTGGACCCCGATTCTACTTTATGGAAGGAGTAGGTAACTATAGGGTAAGTGTATATACCATTTATTCGCCCACCTAAAAAACGTACCATTTATTGGCCCACCTGTACCATACGCCACATGAGTCTGAACTGGATGAACTTTTTCAAGATCCAATTTCACCAAAAGAAAGGGCTCAAAGACTGCTATCGAACCAGTGCTATTCAAAAATTGTAGTCATAAAAACAAAAATTAGAAAAAAAATGTGGGCAGGTGGGCCAATAAATGGTACATTTTTTAAGTGGGCGAATAAATGGTACACTTACCCTACTACCTACGTTTTGTGTATATTATTTTCTAGCAATGAATAATTACGTAGGTCGGTACACAGGTACTAACCTATTACGTTAATTCCTACGTATTTTAAGTTCCATTCAATAGCCTTTAGCGGTGATACCTAGGTACTACGGTAAGTGGGAGGTATTATTTAAATTTATTTTTAAACGTGCCTAATTCTTATTTATTTACGTAATGCACAGACCTACTCTACGTACGCAAATCTCCAATATCGATAGCATGCGTAGCTTCTATAGCTACTTTTGTAGTAAAAACTTCGTGCAAATTCCAACACTAGCTCTTAAAAATCACGAAAATGAGCAACGAAAAATTCAAGCAAGCCAAAAGGAAAGAATCAAGCAAAGAAATTCGCACGGGGCAGACATTGGAGTAAGATTTATGGCTAGGTCGATCCAAAATTCCAAACGTAGGCGCCAATCATTATTGTAATCTTAATTATTTTAGCTACATGGAAACTAAATTGCTGAATGGATTCATTTTTCACCGTGACAGATTTATCGCCAATGAACTGGTTTGATAATCAAGATTGAATACGAAAAAAATCGCCAAATCCGCAAAAAAAAAATCGCCAAATCCGCGAACATAATCGCGAAATCCGCGAACATAATCGCGAAATCCGTGAGCATAATCGCAAAATCCGCGAACAAAATCGCGAAATCCGCGAACATAATCGCCAAATCTGCGAACATAATCACGAAATCCGCGAACATAATCGCGAAATCCGCGAACAAAATCGCGAAATCCGCGAACAAAATCGCGCCCCATGTTGATCATTACCCTTATCAAGGATAACAGCCGGCCTAGTTAGCTTGGGAAGGTAGCGCACCTACCTCGTAAGAGCTAGGTCGCGGGTTCGATCCCTGTCCGGAGCGAACTTCATTTGCGATAAATTTTATAGCTTTCTTTAGACGTGAACCACCAGATCCAAAGTTCTCCGCGCTAACCACTACACCACCGTCATAGACCAGGTTATACCAACCTTACTGCCTCAGTACTGAGATTAATCAGGTTGATGTGACCTGGATAATGTTCGATATAAAGCTCAGAGGTGTAAACCACATGGAAAAAAATAATAAGTAGGTAGTATGTTATGTACCTACGTATCACGGAGCTTGACAACAGAACCTAAACCTATACCCGAAGGTATATCGAGATTTCATTATAAGTACATATATATATGTACCTACTTACATAGTAGGTACGTAGATGCAAAAATTCAATAAGGTACCCCATACTAGCGAAAAACTTTTTCAAGATGCAAATTGCATTTCATTATGTACGGATATTACACCTAAAATAACCGTGGTCCACTGTTATCTGTAACATGAATCATGTCAGTTTTGTCATGATTCATGAACATAAATATGTTATATACATAATTACCTAGTTATATTATCTCCCTATTGTGTGCATGATAATGAAAAATTGGTACCTATCAGCAAAATTTGCGACCAGTCTAGTCCTCTCTCTGTACTAACGATGACCTTGATATTTGGCGTAGGGACTGTTAGGTCCCCGAATTCCTCAGTTCTGATAAGGAGCCTCTGTTATTCAGCCTAGATAGTTTGTAGAAGGATAAAAAGACCGAAGCTTGTCAGGCGACATGCCTACCTTATTGTAAGTCCTAGGTCCGTACACAAAAGGCCCAGTTTGAGTCTTAGGTGTAGAGGCAATCAGACCTAAAGGATGCGTTGAGCTTATACGAAGTTCTGGGTCGAGGGTTCGAAAGGTTCATTCTCGGAACGTCTTCCTTCTCTTAAATTTCGGGAGGATATTATAAAACCTGCGCTTTTACAGTTCCCTCTATCGAACCTCTTTAAAAAAAATGGTCTTATGGGCACAAGGCCAGCATCTGAACCTGATGATACTTAATTGCCCATTCTTCATTCTTAGAACCTATACAATCAAGTTTATGTAATAAAACTACAAATATGAGCTGTATCTAATTAATAGGTAAGACTTTCAAGAATGGAAAAAAAAAAAAAAAAAAAAAAAAAATTCCACGAGGTACTACCTTTGTGTGTGACACTTAGTTCCTATTTATAGTAGGTATCACCAATTTTAGAACTGAAGCGAAGTGTCTGATTTGCGGAAAATGTAGGTACCTACCTACACTAAGTAGGATTCGAAGTTTGTGCGGCTTTACAAGCTGAATGATGAGATTGTGGAAAAATCACTCAATTTTATTGATGCTACTGCCAACCGGACTATAAAATAGACCTGTTTTTTTTTTTTTACCGAGGGCACCCGAAGAAAAACGAGTGAGTTATACTCAGTAACAAAGAAGAAGAATAAGAAGGAGGAGGAGGAGGAGGAGGAGGAGGAGGAGGAGGAGAAGAAGAAGAAGAAGAAGAAGAAGAAGAAGAAGAAGAAGAAGAAGAAGAAGGATCAAGCGAAGAAGAAGGAAGACGAAGAAGAAGAAGAAGAAGAAGAAAAGAATTTACATCTACATAATATGAACTTTTGGGGAAGGTTTTTAGGTCCTGGTACAAGCTGACACTAGAATTCGTAAAGACATAAATTATTTCTAGTGCCCTGTTACCTTCTTCTTCTTTTTGCCAATAGGTATTAGCCATAATCAGCTAATCAGTTTGAGTGGTTTTCCGCAATCCTTTATTGATTCATGATGAGCTGTACTGTTAACACAATCAATACTGATGTTTGTTAAACATCTCCTGTCAAAACTGTCTGTCAGTCGCAATGTTAACATCATCAAAGAACACTGTCAGTCGATGTTAACATCATCATAGAACACTGTCAGTCGATGTTAACATCTTCATAGAACACTGTGAGTCGATGTTAACTTGTTAACATCATCTTCATAGAATTAGCTCAATGTTATACGACTAATCGACTATTGACGGACAATTTATTGATATATTGATCGTTTGTTTTCATGTTCTTTGTTTATTCGATTGTTAATGGTTGATTCAATCATCAATGTTGGTATAGGTAGGTAAGTATCATCTATATGTTACTTGTTACCTATGTATTACAATATGGTTTATTCATTGTAGTAGGTACTAAATGGGTTTCGTAAGTACCTACTGTAGGTCGTTCTTATTGATGTTTGTACATTTAGTACCTACCTTTGTCTACCTACGACAAACGACATAAACATTCCTACACCATAAAATGACCTCTAACAAACGGCTATCGTTAAACAATACCGGTATAGATCGTACATCGAGCTTTTTTAATTGTTTTCAATATTACCAAACATAAAATAGTACCTATCAAACATTTAATTTTATAATCGTTATACTCAACAACGGATGTCCTTGCATCGAAGAAAGAAGGAGAACAGGCTAGGAGAAAGCCAGCCGTTCCAAGAGCGAAACTTTACTGTTTAGAATGAAGTTGGTCCGGGGCGGCCCGGATGGGAATGAAGCCTACGAACCAGCGCTTACAAAGCAAACGCGCTACGCGCTACCATGCAAACTAACTAGGCTGACATTTCAACCACACCTCCTCAAACACAGTTGTATTGTAGAAGTACATGTCACCCAACGGGACTGGAATGTTACTGGACGCCATCGCCAGTGTTATTTACAAGATAGGGCCTCGTGAAATTTAGTCATTTAGAGTCCCTCGCCCACTGATACCCTGTATTTCCTGTAAACTTATGTTGTATTGTATCTTTCCAGTTGTCTTTTCCGAGGCTTGCATCCTTGAAATGGACTGCAATTTTTCAAACAATAAGAAAAGATAATAGAGTCGTTATTGTCTGAAATAATAGCAGCTGAGTTGTGATAGCCATCAGCAATATCCAGCTTAGTTATTGCCAGGCGAGAGTCTACAAAGGGTGTGAAATCAGATGTTGTCAAGGGCAAAGACTCCCATTTTATCGGGCAATATCTGCCCAAGTGCCTAGGTATATTGCCTATGTATACGTATTGTAACTAGGTATTAGGCTATTAGGTACAAGAACCTAATCTAGGTATCTTTTGAAAATGATAAATTTTATTTTGATTTCTCTCTTGCTTTCAAAGTTCAATTGGGAAATAACTATCGGAGATCGATTAATCAAAATGTCTCTTTGTATGTGATCTCGATCTAGATAGGACATTACAACACCCCTTTTAGCGCCTGTGACCTCGTCGGAAATTCTATAACTATGTACCTATGTTGCTGCCAGCTATTTCGGGGTGCACCCACCCAGCCTTGTGAAGACAAAAGAGGAGTTGGATATGAATTCCAGTGAAACGTTAGAGTGTGAACTTCATCAGAAAGGCAAGGAGAGACGGGAGACCGAACGAATACTTCCTTGTTAATAGGTTCTTCTCCTTTTTGTTCTCCTCCTCCTCCTTCTTCTTCGTCTCCTTCTTCTTCTCCTCCTCCTCCTACTTCTTCTCCTCCTTCTCCTTTTCCTCTTCTTTTTCTACTACTTCTCCTTCCTCTTCCTGCTCCTTCTTCTTCCCTACTTCTTCTCCTCCTTCTCCTTTTCCTCTTCTTTTTCTACTACTTCTCCTTCCTCTTCCTGCTCCTTCTTCTTCTTCTTCTTCTTCTTCTTCTTCTTCTTCTTCTTCTTCTTCTTCTTTTTGCCAATAGGTATTAGCCATAATCAGCTAATCAGTTTGAGTGGTTTTCCGCAATCCTTTATTGATTCATGATGAGCTGTACTGTTAACACAATCAATACTGATGTTTGTTAAACACTGTCAACACTGTCTGTCAGTCGCAATGTTAACATCATCATAGAACACTGTAAGTCGATGTTAACATCTTCATAGAATTTGCTCAATGTTATACGACTAATCGACTATTGACGGACAATTTATTGATATATTGATCGTTTGTTTTCATGTTCTTTGTTTATTCGATTGTTAATGGTTGATTCAATCATCAATGTTGGTAGGTAGGTAAGTATCATCTAGATTCTAGATATATGTTACTTGTTACCTATGTATTACAATATTGTTTATTCATTGTAGTATTATGTACTAAATGGGTTTCGTAGGTACCTACTGTAGGTCGTTCTTATTGATGTTTGTACATTTAGTACCTACCTTTGTCTACCTACGACAAACGACATAAACATTCCTACACCATAAAATGACCTCTAACAAACGGCTATCGTTAAACAATACCTATATAGATCGTACATCGAGCTTTTTTAATTGTTTTCAATATTACCAAACATAAAATAGTACCTATCAAACATTTAATTTTATAATCGTTCTCTATCGAACATTTCAATTACGAAATGCCTTTATGTTTATTTATGAGGCCATTTTAATAGCGATTGTTATTCCAGCGATTTCTTTAACGTCTTTACCTAAAGTAATGGTCACTTCGGCCTTTCTTGTCTTGGGCTTTTGTTTTCGCTGACGGAAGTTCTTCATAGCAAGGTCGGGAAGGTGTTAAATTCAAAGTGTTGTCTTACAAATTGAGATTATTGTGATAATAGAAACATACATTATCGCACGCAAGAGATTTCTAAGACACGACAATACCAGGAAAACTCTGATGTTTGAATGCCTAAGTATGTATCAGCTGAATAGTCAGATCATTTCCATGTAGCTATTAAACATGAGATGAGATTTCTATTCACGGTTTATAGAGTACGGCCATGCCTCAAGGATTTACTAGCTCAAATCCGGAGCGAAGCGACGGATTTCGGCTAGTAACAGATAAAAGAAGGTAGGTCTAGGTACCTATTTTATTGGTTTAGTACCTACCTATCTAGGTAATATACCTAATAGCGGGTAGGTACCTACTATAAATGGTTAGCGACACGAGTATCTAATCTACTTAATATTATGATTTGCGAAAATTACATACAATAAATTCATGTTAAGCGGTAATTTTATTACTAACCTAACCTAGGTACTTATGTATTATATTACATCCCTGCGTTATGTAGGTAGGTAAGTAATGATTTTTTATTACATAACTATGCTTCATTATCTTCAATCTGAGAGCAATAATGATGAAAATTCGCAACTCTTTCTGCATAATCGCAAAATCCGCGAACAAAATAGCGAAATCCGCGAACATAATCGCGAAATCCGCGATCAAAATCGCGAAATCCGCGAACATAATCGGCAAATCCGCGAACATAATCGCCAAATCCGCGAACATAATCGCCAAATCCGCGAACAAAATCGCGAAATTACATAGGTACGATATGTACATAGGTACGATAGGTGATAACGAGAATCCAAGGGACCAGCTCATTTTTTTCGTTTAAGGCGGTTTAATACAACATTTTCTTGTTTATAAAGGTTTAGCAAAGTGGAAGAGCAAACTGATGAAAGCATGACAAATTTAAACAAGTTAAGAACAAATTCTGATTTATAGAGGTACCTAATTTTAAAGTTAAAAAACGCGTCCCGAATTTTTTCTGGGACAAAAACGGAAATTCGGAACAAAACGCCCCAAAATGAAAAACTGAACGGGACGCCGGGACACCCCCTGAAATTCGGGACTGTCCCGGCCAGTTCGGGACGTTTGGCAAGCCTAATCATTACCCTTATCAAGGATAACAGCCGGCCTAGTTAGCTTGGGAAGGTAGCGCACCTACCTCGTAAGAGCTAGGTCGCGGGTTCGATTCCTGTCCGGGGCGAACTTCATTTGCGATAAATTTTATAGCTTTCTTTAGACGTGAACCAACAGATCCAAAGTCCTCCGCGCTAACCGCTACACTACCGTCTTAGAGCAGGTTATACCAACCTTACTGCCTCAGTACTGAGATTAATCAGGTTGATGTGACCTGGATAATGTTCGATATAAAGCCCAGAGGTGTAAACCACATGGAAAAAAATAATAAGTAGGCAGTAGGTATGTTATGTACCTACGTATCACGGAGCTTGACAACAGAACCTAAACCTACCCGAAGGTATATCGAGATTTCATTATAAGTACATATATATATGTACCTACTTACATAGTAGGTACGGGTACGTAGATGCAAAAATTCAATAAGGTACCCCATACTAGCGAAAAACTTTTTCGAGATGCAAATAAAATTGCATTTCATTATGTACGACATTGTTATCTGTAACATGAATTATGTCAGTTTTGTCATGATTCATGAACATAAATATGTTATATACATAATTACCTATGTATATTATCTCCCTATTGTGTGCATGATAATGAAAAATTGGTATCAGCAAAATTTGCGACCAGTCTAGTTCTCTCTCTGTACTAACGATGACCTTGATATTTGGCGTAGGGACTGTTAGGTCCCCGAATTCCTCAGTTCTGATAAGGAGCCTCTGTTATATAGTTGTGGTCGGTATCGCACGAAGCTTGCATTCTGGCGATCCTGGGTTCAATTCCCGGCAGAAGGGGAGTTCATTTTACCTATTCCTTAGAATGGTCTTACTTCCCTACTGATATTTGGATATGGCCTGATATGACCTTGGTCTGTAAAGAATCGTCCCCATTAAAAAGATGTGTGCACCAGTGGCGTAGCGTGTATGTATATGGCGTGTATGGCGGCCATACAACTCAAAAGTTCACTCTAATGCCCATAAATATTAATGGCATGCGAAGTTCATTTTACCTATTCCCTAGAATGGTCTTACCTCCCTACTGATATTTGCATATAGCCTGATATGACCTTGGTCTGTAAAGATAAAGAATCGTCCCCATTAAAAAAATGTGTGCACAAATAGTCGACCGGCCCGCGGCCGTCGATCGACAAGGTGAATCTATGTTGTCGAGGCAGTGTGGACGGTTCAGTCGACGGGCAGCCGGTCGACTATGTGTGGACACACCTTAATACTTCGTCAATATGTCTTTTTTTTTACGCTTCTACCTTTTACCTCGTAAATGATATTTTTGTAACTGCCCCATTCAGTATTTGGACATTCTCTGTTCTCTGATTTTTCGCCTCTTAAACACGTACAGAATACAGAATAGCCGTCAGTTTGTGAATAGACAAGCGACTGTGGTAATTATGATGATGATAAGTTGCTGTAGTCAAGTCAAACCTATTAGTTGTAATGGTTTCAGTTTCAGTTGATATTTTAATTTCAGCTTGTGCATAAATTAGCATGAGGAAAAAAAATCTGGTGTGAACATCACACGACATTCCTTATCCTAATAGATTATGCTTATTTGAGTGTTCTTTCACATTAACTTTTACCATCTCTCTATAACTGTATAGTCGGTATAGCTGAAAACCTCCAAAAAACGGTCGAAACCCGCCAAAAAGCGTCCGAAATGCCGCCAACTGCAGCACCTATCCTAACCAAGTATTTCGTGTCGCATCCTTGTCACATTTGACAGCTGCATGCCAAATTTCATATGTAGACGCGCACATCCTATGGTACATGTTATGTACGGACTTGTACATGGACTATGTACGGATTTGTATATGGTCTATGTAAAAGTCGTGCATAGACTATGTTAAAGTCGTACATAGACTATGTAAAAGTCGTACATAGACTCACGTACATGAACTTGGTTTGAAGAGTAGGTAGCATGTACGATAAATGGTTTGAGATATTTTGTTTACAGACAGACAGAAGGACAGACACACGGACCAATGGCTGAAACTTTGGATTTAGGCTCTAGGGACCTCAAAACGTGTTTTGGCACTAAAAACTGACCATCGAAAATACATAGACTCACGTACATGAACTTGGTTTGAAGAGTAGGTAGCATGTACGATAAATGGAGTGGCAGGTGCAATTTTGTACCGTGGTGCAATGGAGTACCTATATTATTTACTACTGTGGTGCAACTTTTGTATACCTACATATAGTTTATATAAAAGTCGTACATAGACTATGTAAAAGTCGTACATAGACTCACGTACATGAACTTGGTTTGAAGAGTAGGTAGCATGTACGATAAATGGAGTGGCAGGTGCAATTTTGTACCGTGGTGCAATGGAGTAGGTACCTAACTACTGTTGTGATGCAACTTATAGCTTATAGGCTAATATTGATAGAATAGGTACTTTCAATTACAACGCTCGTAGAGTCTACAGTAGTCTACACTCTCTCTACATCTCTCTTATTCGGACTGAAAACCGGTGATGCGCCTTGTAAACGCTATTATTATTATGTTAAGGCGGTCTCTTCCTGATCCCTAATAGTCCAATAAGATGAGTTCAAAAAGTAATGTTTTCAGGAAAAAATTCCCAAAGTTTTTTTCTCGACGGTTTTATATGTATTTTTTGGCGCTGAATCCGAATTTAAACTTTGCCACCTCGCCAGAGGTGAGCTAACTCCGCCAGGCGCCGCTTTGTCGCTTTTTGGCGAGCTTTTTTTAGAAATCTGAAAAAAAATTTCACTCAGTCTTCTGAGGCCATTGATTGTACTTGATCACTGTACTGGACAATTTAATTACACTCAACAATCAAATAAAAATAAGCTATGGAAAAAACTCATAATGTGTAAGTTATGTCTCTGATCAATTAAAGGCATGTCATCAAATACAGGGTTCGACCCCTAGAATCCTAGATTGCCTCTTTTTCGCCATCTCTTTGGGGGGGGGGGGGAATCCTACATAATTTTGAAGAAAAAATTTCACTCAGTCTTCTGAGACCATTGATTGTACTTGATCACTGTACTGGACAATTTAATTACACTCAACAATCAAATAAAAATAAGCTATGGAAAAAAACTCATAATGTGTAAGTTATGTCTCTGATCAATAATTAAAGGCATGTCATGAAATACAGGGTTCGACCCCTAGATTGCCTCTTTTTCGCCATTTCTTTGGTGGGGAGGGGGGGGGGAATCCTACATGGATTTCTTTATTTTCCAAGAGTTTTGATAGAGGGATCCAGGGTGCCCAACAACGGATGTCCTTGCATCGAAGAAAGAAGGAGAACAGGCTAGGAGAAAGCCAGCCGTTCCAAGAGCGAAACTTTTCTGTTTAGAATGAAGTTCGTCCGAGGCGGCCCGGATGGGAATGAAGCCTATATATGACCCAGCGCTTACAAAGCAAATGCGCTACCATGCAAGCTAACTAGGCTGGCCTTTTAACCACGCCTCCACAAACACAGTTGTATCGTAGAAGTACATGTATACTTGTATACTTAATACTTAATACTTATGTATGTGTATACTAAAAAAAATATGTATACTTAAAATGTCAAATAAAAATTACAATTATTATTATTACAATTACATATCATCCAACTGGATTGGAATGTTACTGGACGCCATCGCCAGTGGTATTTACAAGATAGGGCCTCGTGAAATTCAGTCATTAGAGTCCCTCGCCCACCGAAGATACCCTGTATTTCCTGTAAACTATGTTGTATTGTATCTTTCCAGTTGTCTTTTCCGAGGCTTGCATCCTTGAAATGGACTGCAATTTTTCAAACAATAAGAAAAGATAATAGAGTCGTTATTGTCTGAAATAATAGCAGCTGAGTTGTGATAGCCATCAGCAATATCCAGCTTAGTTATTGCCAGGCGAGAGTCTACAAAGGGTGTGAAATCAGATGTTGTCAAGGGCAAAGACTCCCATTTTATCGGGCAATATTATCTGCCCAAGTGCCTAGGACCTAGGTATATTGCCTATGTATACGTAGGTAAATAGGTACAAGAACCTAATCTAGGTATCTTTTGAAAATGATAAATTTTAATTTGATTTCTCTCTTGCTTTCAAAGTTCAATTGGGAAATAAATATCGGAGATCGATTAATCAAAATGTCTCTTTGTGTTTGATCTGGATCTAGATAGGACATTACAACACCCCTTAGCACCTGTGACCTCGTCGGAAACTCTATGACTATGTACCTATATTGCTGCCAGCTATTTCGGGGTGCACCCACCCAGGCTTGTGAAGACAAAAGAGGAGTTGGTATGAATTCCAGTGAAACGTTAGAGTGTGAACTTCATCAGAAAGGCAAGGAGAGACCGAACGAATACTTCCTTGTTAATAGGTTCTTCTCCTTTTTAGGTTCTTCTCCTTTTTGTTCTCCTCCTTCTTCATCTCCTCCTTCTTCTTCTTCTTCTCCTCCTCCTCCTCCTCCTACTTCTTCTCCTCCTTCTCCTTTTCCTCTTCTTTTTCTACTACTTAATTCTCCTTCCTCTTCCTGCTCCTTCTTCTTCTTTTTGCCAATAGGTATTAGCCAGAATCAGCTAATCAGTTTGAGTGGTTTTCTGCAATCCTTTATTGATTCATGTTGAGCTGTACTGTTAACACAATCAATACTGATGTTTGTTAAACATCTCCTGTCAAAACTGTCTGTCAGTCGCAATGTTAACATCATCAAAGAACACTGTCAGTCGATGTTAACATCATCATAGAACACTGTCAGTCGATGTTAACATCTTCATAGAACACTGTGAGTCGATGTTAACTTGTTAACATCATCTTCATAGAATTAGCTCAATGTTATACGACTAATCGACTATTGACGGACAATTTATTGATATATTGATCGTTTGTTTTCATGTTCTTTGTTTATTCGATTGTTAATGGTTGATTCAATCATCAATGTTGGTATAGGTAGGTAAGTATCATCTATATGTTACTTGTTACCTATGTATTACAATATGGTTTATTCATTGTAGTAGGTACTAAATGGGTTTCGTAAGTACCTACTGTAGGTCGTTCTTATTGATGTTTGTACATTTAGTACCTACCTTTGTCTACCTACGACAAACGACATAAACATTCCTACAACATGCTCTTCGGACATTCTACCAAGTTCAGCAGTGGCTAGGAAAGAACGTGCCAACCACAGAGTGGGGCTGGAAACAGGTTGGCAACACCTTAATACCTATTACCACCCTCAAGAGTCCAGCCCCAGATAGCCTGCCGTCCTTGGTAGCATGTTCCTGCAAGAAGGGGTGTTCAAAGAACTTCGGGTGCCGGCGCGTCGGTCTCTTCTGTTCGAAGCTCTGCGCTAACTGCGAGGGAAATTGCAACAACGCCACTCCCGCTGTCACTGAAGAAGAGGATCCTTTCGCCGAAGACGAAGAGCTAGAACGTAAGTGTTACTCATATCATGTTTCTCTCTGTATAGGTATAAATCTCAAAGTCGATCACCGACTGATCTCTCTTTCTTGAATATAATAAGACCTACAATTGCAGATAACATAATTGTCAAATATCCACTTCATTACTATCTACGCATCACTACCCTGACAATGGTTCTCATAAGTACATATAATGTTCTGATTGCAGTCGTCACCTTGGTCGTCAGATATGTTGAATTTTTTGGCAAATTTGAATGGGTTGGAAAAAAAAAGTCATACAAATAAAAAAATAACATCACCACGTGATTAGAAAAGAAAAAATACATTGATTTGATATGTCGGAGTCGTATATTTGTACATTTTCAATTTTCGGGAAAAATCGGCCGAAACGGCGCGGCGCCTGGCGGCGCCCCGGTTGGTCCTAGAGAGTTGGTTTCGGAACAAAAAATGTAGTAAATTTTCTGAACTACAATATTATTCAGAATGACCTTTCCTTAAATATGTACCGTTTTTGAGTTATGAGCACATTTTTAAAAAAAGCTCGCCAAAAAGCGACAAAGCGGCGCCTGGCGGAGTTAGCTCACCTCTGGCGAGGTGGCAAAGTTGAAATTCAGATTCAGCGCCAAAAAATACATATAAAACCGTCGAGAAAAAAACTTTGGGAATTTTTTCCTGAAAACATTACTTTTTGAACTCATCTTATTGGAATATTCAGGCTTCAAACCTAAAGAGATTAAGCCGATATTAAGGTCCATTCTCGGAACGGATGGCTTTCTCTCATTCTGTCTTTCTTCTCTTAAATCTGAGGACGATAAGACCTCCGCTGTTACAGTTCTCTCCATCAAATCTCTTGGAGAAAAAAAAAAATGGTTCCATGGGCAGAAAGCCAGCATCTGGACCTGATGATACTTAATTGCCCGTTCTTCATTCTTAGAACCTATAACATTATGTTGATGTAATAACTACAATGAGCTGTATCTAATTACCTGGTAGGTAAGAATTACAAGAATTCGGATTAAAATATAATAGATAAATTCCACGAGGTACTTTTAAATACATACCTACCTACTTACCTACGTAGGTATAATGTAGGTACATCAATCTAGTAAATTCTGATGGTTTTTAACTACCTACTTATTTACCTATTTGATAAAGTACCTACCTACTAATGAAGTAGAATTCGTAGTTTGTGGGGCTTGGGTGAGATTGTGAAAAAATCATTTAATTTTATTGCTACTGCCAACCGGACTATAAAATAGACCTGTTTTTTTTTTTCCGAGGGCACCCGAAGAAAAACGAGTGAGTTATACTCAGTAACAAAGAAGAATAAGAAGGAGGAGGAGGAGGAGGAGAAGAAGAAGAAGGATCAAGCGAAGAAGGAAGAATGTACATCTACATATGAACTTTTGGGGAAGGTTTTTAGGTCCTGGTACAAGCTGACACCAGAATTCGTAAAGACATAAATTATTTCTAGTGCCCTGTAACTGTGTAACCCTTTTACTGTGTTACTTATGTATTAGCCAGCATAGGTTTGATAGAGGGAACTGTAACAACGGAGGTCTTATCGTCCCGAAACCGAAGATAGGAGGCCAGGATAGGAGAAAGCCTGTCGTTTCGAGAACGAACCTTATCTGCTTAGTACCTTATTTTTATTTATTTATTTGCAATTTTAACAAATTCACTTTGTTTTTGTTTAGCTTGTTTTCTTCTTCACAGTTATCTTTCACAGTTTAACAAATATTGTAAATGTAAATGCAATTTCTTTGTGTTATTATGTCACAACTTTGGTGCTCACTGCAGCATTGTAGGATTTTTCCCAATAGCAATAGGTAATGATTGTGTTCTAGTTTTGAAACACGTGTTGTTTTTTCGCCACAACATTCTGTGTGTTGAGTTTGTTTTGGCAGAGCGGAGCGCTTTGTTGTTGTGCTGTCTATGTTTTTTTATTTATTTTTTGTTTTTATTTTTCGCAAGGGTTATTTACTTGAGCTGCCATCGATCGTTGAGAAAACAAAAAAGTTTTCAGACCACTACGCCATGGGAGCTGACTTTAGTACCTTATTATAAGTAGGTACCTTAGTATAAAGTTCGCTCCCGGGCGAGAATCGAACCCGCGACCTAGCGCTTACAAGGCAGGCGCGCTACCTTCCAAGCTAACTAGGGTGGAAGAGGGTTATTGTTATTACTTTAATAATTATAGGTACTCTGCCAAGTTACAGTACTTCTATCTATCTACTAGCATAGGTTACAGTAACTTTCACAGTTATCTTCATAGGACTAGAAGTGCCTGCCTGTCCTTTTACGGGTAAAAATCCACGACTCAACTCGTATTTTCAGTCTTCAACACACAGCACACTTCACGTCTTAATACCATTTCGTGTCTTGGTACTCTTGGTTACACAGTCTTCAACACACTTCAGCCAGCCTAGTTAATTATTATTATTTTTAGTCCAAATTTGGTATTTTGGGCCAGTTTGGGCATAGGCCTTAGTATAAAGTTCGCTCCCGGGCGGGAATGGAACCCGCGACCTAGCGCTTACAAGGCAGGCACGCTACCTTCCAAGCTAACTAGGGTGGAAGAGGGTTATTGTTATTACTTTAATAATAAATTATAGGTACTCTGCCAAGTTACAGTACTTCTATCTATCTGACTATCTACTAGCATAGGTTACAGTAACTTTCACAGTTATCTTCATAGGACTAGAAGTGCCTGCCTGTCCTTTTACGGGTAAAAATCCACTCTGTCAAATAATAGGACTTGTTCAATCGCATACCAAGTTAATGTAGAGGCGCACATCCTATGGTACATGTTTTGTACGGACTTGTACATGGACTATGTACGGATTTGTATATGGTCTATGTAGAAGTCGTGCATAGACTATGTTAAATACGTACATAGACTATGTAAAAGTCGTACATAGACTCACGTACATGAACTTGGTTTGAAGAGTAGGTAGCATGTACGATAAATGGAGTGGCAGGTGCAATTTTGTACTGTGGTGCAATGGAGTAGGTACCTAATTACTGTTGTGATGCAACTTATAACTTATAGGAGTTATAGGCTAATATTGATAGAATACGTTCATTTCCAATGCTCTTAGAGTCTACATCTCTTAGGAATTTTCGGTCTGAAAAATGGATGGACCACCCGGTTAAGTGTGGAAGGTAGAGCGCCTGTCTTGTAAGCGCTAGGCCGCGGGTTTCATTCCCACCCGGGGCGGATTTTGTCCTGTGTTACGTACAAAAAAAAACGTACCTACATCTCTCTCTCTCTCTCTCTCTCTCTCTCTCTCTCTCTCTCTCTCTCTCTCTCTCAATCAATGTTCATTGTGAAATACATGATTGAGAAAAAAATACAGACTTAGATTTTATGATCTTTTCAATCAACTCCCTTATTCAGGGAATGCATATTCAGCTTTGGGACCCCAAATTTCAAGGATCGACGTGTCTTGATTCAGTGAAGATGTGTACCAAATTTCATCAAAATCAGACCAGGCAATCGGGAGTTATAGCGGAACAGACATTCAAACAAATATTGTACAAACATCTAAACCAAATGCAAAATGGTCGAGTTAACAACATAGAGGTCACTATCGTTCGGTGAATATTAATAATTAGTAAGTTAATTATTATTATTTATTTTCTAAATCAAATTGAAGAAGAAGAAAAAGGAGTAGTAGAAGAAGAAGAAGAAGAGGATAAAGGCGTAGAAGAAGAAGAACAAGAACTTGAAGAAGAAGATAAAGGCGTAGTAGAAGAAGAAGAAGAGGAAGAACCAGAAAAAAAGGAAATCACGTGCTGCATTTATTAGAGCGATAGTAACTTTAGTAAGTGAATTGAATTTCTATCCAATAACCATAATAATATGTACGCGTGTAATAATCGCGTGTATAGGTAATATAGTTATCCAGATATATACAGGGTGTTCCTCTATTCAAATGATCAATGCATTCATTAGGATACCTATTATTGCATCTGCCACAGATATTTCATTGAAATTACTGAGGTGTGAAGAAAAAGAAACCCATTTCAGAACGAGAAAAAATGCTCTACAAGGTAGCTTTCTATTTTCAACCTATATACCTATACCTATTTATTTTCAATAACTTTATAATAACTCAATTGAAAAAAAAGCTTTTTTTAACTTTCTATTATTTTTCACACCAGATTTAATCATTGGGTACTAGATTAATAAATCGAAAGAAAGAAGTGAATTTTAGCTTTTATAAATCTAATACAGTTCTGTCTCTTCATCTGTCTGTTTATTTGTTTGTTTGCTTCTGTGTGTTCTTTGTTTGTTGGTCTGTCTGTCTGTTTGTTTAACCATAACTCTCTAACGGTTTACCCATTTTTATAATGAGTTCTGGACGCGGCTTGAACGTAAACAAACGTCTTTCATTGTCAGCTCGCGATTTTGATAATTAAAATATTGATTAATAATTTATTAATGCTTAAATTAAGTGCAGATTGTGTAAAACGTGTGCAGTTTTCAGTTTTATACGTATAGAAACCCGATTCAACCAAAAACATGACCGATTTCCTGTGAAAAAGTAGTTTTGTAATCCTCATGTGAAAGATCATGGCGTCATAACCCTACTTTCTATATTTGTAGCAGTGCTCAAAAAAGGACTTAAATCTTCATTATTAACTGTCAATCTTCAACTTTTTTTTTACAAAATAAAGTGGTTTTCTACTCTAATAAGGTGCTCTTTAATTCTAAACAACCTCTTGTCTTTTGAGAGCTCTAAGATTATCATCTCAGTTTTACTGTAAATTGTGAACCATAATTGTAAAGAAGGCACTTTGTAAAGAACGCACTCCTTTGTAAAGAAGTAATGCTGTGATATCAACAAAAAATTGTGAAAAAGCTCTGCTTTAGGTACCTACCTACCTACCATAAATAATTTGAGATTCGATTGATACTTTTTCAACCGTGTGATCTTGGTTGAAAATAGGAGGTAGAGGTATGTACCTCTATGTATAGCATTACCGGGAAGTAAATTCGATGAAATTCATGATGAAGTATAAATAATAATAGTGCTTATTTATACTGCTCGCATAGCTAACCCTGCAGAATCTGCTCCAAATTTTGGAGTCTGGCCTACAGTAAAGGGGAAAAGTGAAGTTCGAGGGGGGAGCCCCGGGGCCCCTTCTAAATACGGCCCTGAACTTCGGTGATCTGTTGGGAACTGGTACATGTTAAGTTTGTCGCTGGCTAGGTAGGAAAGGTTTTTATTTCAATGACAACAGCGGGAATCGAACCCGACCAATGTAATAATAGTTACTTAATAATGGTGCTTATTTTTATACTACTACTATTATTGTGGTCAAATTCTCAAATTATATTGAGGATAAAATTCCATACCTCGGCTGGGATTGAACCCACGCCCTCCTGCTTTATGGTTTTCTGGACAAAATTTGCACCACCACTTTCGTGTTCCTGGTAAAAAGACCTTTAATTTGATATATAGGTCGACCAGGTTTGGATAAGTCCTTCTATGGGGACAGACAGACTGACAGACAGACCCCGAAGCGAATACAATAGTCCGTCCCTTATACCTTTTATTATTAGTAATAATAAAGGAAGGACGGACTAAAAAGGAATGTTTGTGTGTTTGTTCGAACTTTATGCCTGGCCAAACCGCTCATCCGATTGCTATGAAACTTTGTGAACTTATTGCTTGCACTCCCCTGAAGGTTATAGGCTGTTTTCCGGTTCGTTTTTGTTAAGCTACGCCGAGCAAGACCACTAAATGGATGAGTGACATGAGGTTTATAGAGTTTATAGGTTTATAGAGTTTACTAGCTCAAATCCGGAGCGAAGCAACGGATTTCGCCTAGTAACAGATAAAAGAAGCAGCTTAGTTGGTAGTGCGTCTGCCTTGTAAGCGCTAGGTCGCAGGTTCGATTCTTGCCCGGGGCGGATTTTATCCTGATGGGATAATGTTCGTTCTCGGAACGGCTGGCTTTCTCCTCTCTTCGATTTCGGGACGATAAACCATAGCAGTTACAGTTCCCTCTGTCAAACCTTTTTTTTTAATAAAAAAAAAAGTAGGTCTATAGGTACTTACCTATTTTATTGGTTTAGTACCTACCTATCTAGGTAATATACCTAATAGCGGGTAGGTAGGTACCTACTATAAATGGTTAGCGACACGAGTATCTAATCTACTTAATATTATGATTCGTGAAAATTACATACAATAAATTCATGTTAAGCGGTAATTTTATTACTAACCTAACCTACTTATTACATCCCTGCGTTATGTAGGTAAGTAATGATTTTTTATTACATAACTATGCTTCATTATCTTCAATCTGAGAGCAATAATGATGAAAATTCGCAACTCTCTCTCTCTCTCCCTCTTTCTCTCTCACTCTCTTCCTCTTCCTCCCTCTCTCTCTCTCCCTCTTTCTCTCTCACTCTCTTCCTCTTCCTCCCTCCCTCTCTCTCTCTCTCTCTCTCTTCTCTCTCTCTCTCTCTCTCCTTTGTAAAGAAGGCACTTAGTAATGCTGTGATATCCACAAAAGTTTGTGAAAAAGCTCTGCTTATTTAGAGGTAGGTACCATAAATCAATAATTTGAGATTAAATTGGTACCTACTTTTTCAACCAGGTGATCTTGGTTGAAAATAGGAGGTAGGTATATATGTACCTCTATGAATAGCATTACCGGGAAGTAAATTCGGTGAAATTCATGATGAAGTATCGACCTAAAGAAAATTCAAATTTGAAATTTTCTGGCACTCGGCCAAAGAAAGGGAGGGAGAGAGAAAGAGAGAGACGGAAATGGAAAGAAGAAAGAGGTGGAGAGAGAGAGAGAGAGAGAGAGAGAGAGAAATACGAGAATGAATTCACATTTACATCCGGATGTTATTGACATAGGTCACAAACATAGAACTGGACCTAAACAAAATTCAAATTTGAAATTTTCTGGCACTCGGCCAAAGAAAGGGAGGGAGAGAGAAAGAGAGAGACGGAAATGGAAAGGAGAGAGAGGTGGAGAGAGAGAGAGAGAGAGAAATGAATTTACATCCGGATGTTATTGACATAGGTCACAAACATAGAACTGTAAGCGCTAGGTCGCGGGTTCGATTCCTGCCCGGGGCAGATTTTTATCTTAAACAGAGATAAGGTTCGTTCTCGGAACGGCTGGCTGTCTCCTATCCTGTGTTTCCTCCCTTCGCTGTCGAGACGATAAGACCTTAGTACCTAGTTAACTATAGTTATAGTCAGGTACCTCTGTCAAACCTCTTGAAATAATAGAGAGTAAAAAAAAAATCCAATTTGTTGGTCTAACTAGGGTGGAAGTCTTTTCAAAACCATCGATTCGGTCAGTCTTTGAGATCTCAATCCGTTATACATTGATCTAGGCATTCTAGGCCATGACTATTTTATGGTCACAAGAACTTACCGTTTTATTCCGTACTCAATATCAGTCTCCTTGGTAGTCATTATTCAACACGAATAAGAATCACCCGAATTTTTTTTATTATTCTAATAAATAAATACAGTACTGAAATAATAATAATAATAATAATAATATATAATAACACACAATAATACAAAAAGAAAAAAAATATATAAAAAAAAGTCTATTCTGAGTAAAAAAAATCTCAGGGAACAACAGAATGCGTAAGAAATTGGGAATAGTGACAAAAAGAAAGACTTATTTTCCGACTTTATCGGCGAAAAATACGAAAGCACTTCAATCAACGGAAAGAAAATCCGTTTCCCTCGCTGTTCATTAAAATCGTTTAGAGCGAAAAACAACGACGACTCATTCGTTTTTCCGTTCGACAGAAAAAAGCAAAGTCAAATAGAGACAAAAATTCTGAAAACTTTCCTAAGCGAGTGTGTAAACACTGCACAGACACGGACAGCTAAAAGCAAACTAACTAGAGAATTAACTAACAACTAACCCGACGTTAGACCAAACCCATACCCCTAATGGCATTGGGAAGATAAAATAACAGTGGATACTATGAACTTGCATTACCTATACAGGATTGGTAGAAATCTGTGGTAAAATATGTTGTCAACCGACAGGAATTCAACCTGGACCTCTTGCTGGTTGGCAAGAGAGATCGAGGAGGTGAATCTCTGTTATCGAGGCAGTGTGGACGGCTCAGTCGACATCGATCGACCATGTGTGGACACATATTTGGACTTTGAAGCCTCTGCACTTGTAAAATGAAAAAAAAAGGTCCTTGAAACACAGCCAACCAAGAAGTGTATTAAGGACCTTTTTACTTTCTATTACTACAGTATAGCGGAGCTATATACTAGTAATGAAAGTATTGCAATCGGTCCAAATTTTTTTGCATAAAATCGGACGGCATTTGGGCGGATAACCGTCTCCGTTCATGTCAGACAAACTTGAATTTTGATGTGGGTAATGTGGGTTACACGGTTACAAGTCAGTATGGATACAGCTTCATCTTCAGTGTGTACCCTGTTTATGGACGCGAACATGTGCTTGTGTACATTCATATGATTAGCGCCTGCTTTACAACACACTGTATGGAGTGTATGGCGAGAAAATTAGCCATTGGGAATAGTGACAAAAAGAAAGACCTATTTTCCGACTTTATCCGCGAAAAAATACGAAAGCACTTCAATCAACGGAAAGAAAATCCGTTTTCCTCGCTGTTCATTAAAATCGTTTAGAGCGAAAAACAACGACGATTCATTCGTTTATCCGTTCGACAGAAAAAAGCAAAGTCAAATAGAGACAAAAATTCTGAAAACTTTCCTAAGCGAGTGTGTAAACACTGCACGGACAGCTAAAAGCAAACTAGCAAACTAACAACTAACCCGACGTTAGACCAAACCCATACCCCTAATGGCATTGGGAAGATAAAATAACAGTGGATACTGTGAACTTGCATTACCTATACAGGATTGGTAGAAATCTGTGGTAAAATATGTTGTCAACCGACAGGAATTCAACCTGGACCTCTGGTTGGCAAGAGAGATCGAGGAGGTGAATCTCTGTTATCGAGGCAGTGTGGACGGTTCAGTCGACATCGATCGACCATGTGTGGACACATATTTGGACTTTGAAGCCTCTGCACTTGTAAAATGGAAAAAAAGGCCCTTGAAACACAGCCAACCGAGAAGTGTATAAGGACCTTTTTACTTTCTATTACTACAGTATAGCGGAGCTATACTAGTAATGAAAGTATTGCAATCGGTCCAAATTTTTTTGCATAAAATCGGACGGTATTTGGGCGGATAACCGCGTCTCCGTTCATGTCAGACAAACTTGAATTTTGATGTGGGTTACACGGTTACAAGTCAGTATGGATACAGCTTCATCTTCAGTGTGTACCCTGTATATAGACGCGAACATGTGCTTGTGTACATTCATATGATTAGCGCCTGCTTTACAACACACTGTATGGAGTGTATGGCGAGAAAATTAGCCATCCGAAATGTGGGTGTTGGGACAGTAACATTGGAGTCATGGAAAGTTCGCGAAATAATGCAATAATTAATGATTGTGTTCTAGTTTTAAAACACGTTTTTTTTTTCGCCACAACATTCTCTGTGTTGAGTTTGTTTTGGCAAAGCGCTTTGTTGTTGTGCTGTCTATGTTTTTTATTTATTTTTTGTTTTTATTTTTCGCAAGGGTTATTTACTTGAGCTGCCATCGATCGTTGAGAAAACAAAAAAGTTTTCAGATGACTCAACTCGTCTTTTCAGTCTTCAATACACAGCACACTTCACGTCTTAATACCATTTCGTGTCTTGGTACTCTTGGTAACACAGTCTTCAACACACTTCAGCCAGCCTAGTTAATTATTATTATTTTTAGTCCAAATTTGGTATTTTGGGCCAGTTTGGGCATAGGCTTAATCAAGCGTCAAGGCATAGATCACGGCTATGTGAAGCGATGAGATGAGATGTCTCAAAATCAGCATGAATTTCAAAAGAAAAAAAGCATGATGATATTGCACGAAATCTCATTACGGAGGGTGATGTTAATTGATATTAATTGCTGAGAAAATGTAGTAAATGAAGAAACATTGGTTAATTATCGTGGTCAATTGAAAGAGATGAAGACCATTAGTTTTTAAAACAAAAAAGCCAATAATGTAAAAATGATTTGTATGATAATTATGTAGGTAGAACCACTTAATATAGCGAAACCACGTGTGTCGTTATTTGACTCTGTCGGGAATCAAACCCGGATCTCCGGTGTGATACCAGCTCGGCCAAGGAGGTTGCTATAAAAAATAAAATAAAAAGTCCACATTCAGCTTGGTTGGCAGCGCGTCTGCCTTGTAAGGGCCAGGTTGGGGGGTTCGATTCCCGCCTTGGGAGGATATTATCCTGATGGGATAATGTTTGTTCTCAGAACGGCTGGCTTTCTTCTATCCTGTGTTCCTTCTCTCTTCGCTTTCGGAACGATAAGACCCCCGCAGTTACAGTTCCCTCGATCAAACCTCTTGGGAAAAAAAAAGAACACTTAATATGTATACCTGAACCCACCTAGACCACGCTATTTGACTCGGTCTAGCCTGTCGGGATTGTCGGGAATCGAACCCGGGACCTTCGGTGCAATACCCCAGCGGCCAAGGAGGTTGCTAAAAATAAAATAAATCCACATTTCGTCATTTCCTCCCGTCTGCTTCTTTTTCTTTCACTAGAGAGAGCTCGTATTGATTTTTATCAATGACGTCAAGACTGTTTACTATAACCTGGATGAAACTTATCCGTGACGTAACGTGAGACGTGAGGGGAGACATTGGCGAATATAAGCTAACGCTTACTGATAAGTGGGATAATAGTGATAAGAAGATTATCCCCGTCAAAATGATAACAATATCAAAATATCTGGTGTGAACGTCACGCGAATTTCGTAAAGGAAGAAACACACTACTATCACGTCACGTGGGTTCACGTGACGTGAGGGCGGTGTGTCTATCATGAACGAAATCTTTCTTAAGAGGTTTGATAGAGGGAATTGTAACTGCCAGGGTCTTATCGTTCCGAAATCGAAGAGAGAAGAAAGACAGGATAGGAGAAAGCCAGCCGTTCCGAGAACGAACCCTATCCCTTCAGGATAAAAATCCGCCCCGGGTGGGAATCGAACCCGCGGCCTGGCGCTTACAAGGCAGATGCGCTACCAACCAAGCTGAACGAAACCACCTACAATATTATAAGAAAACTTTGAACTACGTCTTTCTGAGTTTCTGACACCACTTTCTATCGAACGTTCCTCAGCTTCTAGAATCCAGCATGCACACAACCACCTCAAGTTCTCAACTGCTAGAGCTAGATTCTTAGAAGCTTAGAACTCGAATGGTGGTCCGTGGTACAGCCGGCAATAGTGCCTGTATCTACATCTAACATAGTAGCAATACAAATACCTATGACTTCTAGGTATAGCTACCAGACATATTTGTACGCAGACGCAATAGTCACGATAATGTATACTATCAATACATCAATAATGTATACTATTGTGTTTTGTATACTATCAAAACAATGCCAGCCTAGTTAGCTTAGAGCGCCTGTCTCTGACAAGACAGGCGCTCTAGCGCTGACACGCTAGGTCGCGGGTTCGATTCCCGCCAGGGGCGAATTTTACCCTAAACAGATAAGGTTTGTTCTGGGAAACGGTCGGCTTTCTTCTATCCTGTCTTCCTCTCTTCGATTTCTGAACAAAATTTTTTCGATTTTTTTTTTTTTTTTTTTAACCCTTTCATGCACAAAAAGCCCACCAGGGGCTTAGGTGTAGGGGGTAGGGGCAAACAGCCCTAAAGGATGGGTTAAGCAAGAATCTGCCGCACATTAGAAGCGTCTTCGCGTAGGTACATACATATATGCGTCGAAACAAATAATAATAATAAAATATTTTCGAATCTACTAAATATCTTCCTTGAGTCCAAGATAAGATAGTAGAGGTTTTCGATACGGGTAATTTTTTCATCAATGTAACTCGGTTATCACAATGTTAGTCAATATTAGGCTAATAGATTGAGCGTACGAGGTGATTTTTCTTTACTGAAATTAGTTTCATATTGAATTTCTAGCACAGTGATAGAGTATTTCAGTTTTAATAATGAATATTTTGCGAAGATTCTTTTGATCGGTAGGATAAGTTTTATAACTTATACTCGTAGGTCTTATAACTGTTATAAGCTGTCAGCTTAAGATTAACATTCTCTCTATTCAAGGTGTAAATCGTTCTCGGAACGGCTGACTTCCTCCACTCCTGTCTTCCTTCTCTCTTCGCTTTCGGGACGACAAAACCTTGGCAGTTACAGTTCCCTCTATCAAACCTCTTGAAAAAAAGGTGTAAATCCGACGAGTTTTTGCACGGAGTAAAAAAATTTACAGTCTCCAATTTTGCAATGGATCCCGTGAAAATCTTGAAATGCATTAACGGATTGTGTTAATGTTATAAAGGGCTTAACATGCTGACAAATGTGTGTAGAGTAAGTATCTACAAATTTTATTTATTATTACATGGTTGTATTTTCATTATCAACGATACGAGCTATCCAGACCAGTTAGCTTGGTGGGTAGAGCGTCTGCCTTGTAAGCGCTAGGCCGCGGGTCCGATTCCCGCCCGGGGCGGATTTTATCCTCAACAGATAAGGTTCGTTCTCGGAACGGCTACCTTTCTCCTGTCCTGCCGTCCTTCGCTTTCGGGACGATAAGACCTTAGCAGTTACAATTCCCTCTATATGTTTTAATTTAGTTTAGTTCGTAGTTTTAACATTGTACCACATACAATTGTATATTTGTACAAATAAAATTGATTGATTGATATCAATCATCTAAAGAAAATGGAAAGTAAAATAGCATGTGAGCTATTTATCTACCCTCCTCTTTGATTTCGGAATACGACTTCCGTTGTTAAACCTTATCTTGGCACTGCACTCTATCCATATGGATACCTTCAAAATGTGACAATTTATACAGTTCTCTCGATAAGACCTCTTCAAAAAATAATATAGGTATAAATAACAAATATTATTAATTTACCTAGGAAATAATCGTCTTTATTTGTATAGTCAAAACAATTAAAACGTAACGAATCAACATAATACACAAAAACATACACACATTAGATCTTATAAGGCAGACATTGGGGCCTATTCCATGAATGACTCTGCATCACCCACTTTGTACTCCGTATTTTTCTACGTGTGAAGAAGTGAGTATTTGGGAGCGCAGAATTTTTTGTGAAATAGGGCCCAGGCCTAAATATATAAGGTTTACCTCTAAAACTGCCAAGAAGAAAAAATATTTCCGAGTTTCCACCATTGGGGAAAAGATGCAAGCAACAAAGCCTCTTTAACGTAAAGAAAAGTCTAAAAAGAAAGTAAGAAAAAGGTCTGAAAATTTCGACATCCTGTTATTGTTTTAAACTTTTAAAGAAATTGGCCCAGCCCGATTCAAAAGGCTTCAAAGATGAAGATCCACTAAACGAACTTATCCTTGAAAAATCTGGTGTGAACATCACACGACTTTCTATTACATTTGCAGAATACGTAGGTATTTGAAAAGAAATAGAAAATAAAAAAATGCCGTGCGGCGGTTTCGCACGCGGCATTGTAACGCTCTTCCGCCTCGCGTATGTTGGCGAGTTGCTGTTTGCGTTTGCCGTGTAGGAAGTGCGTCAGAAGGAGCATGTGGGCGTAGGCAAAGTCTTTGGCGCAGTATCGAACCCGCAACTTCTCAACTGTAAGTCGGACAGTTCTAAAAGTTTCACCATTCGATTCGGCGTGAAAAATAACATGGGATCAACACTATTCACATGTTTACTTGTTAATGGTTCACGAATAAAAGGGAACTTTGTTGACACAGGGAAGTATCGAAGCCGCAACTTCCAACTGTAAGTCAGACTGTCAGAGAGTGCTAAAAGTAGCACCATTCGATTCGGCGTGAAAAATCACATGGGATTAACTATTCACTTGCTTATTTGGTAACGGTTCACGAATAAAAGGGAAATTTGTTGACACAGGGAAGTATCGAACCCGCAACTTGTAGTAACCTGTAGTACGTACGTTCGTACGTTACGTACAGACCATGGGCTAAAAACCACTTTTTTGGAATCAGGGGACCCCAAAACGGATATTTCCAACCATTTCCCGATTTTGAAAATTTGGACCGATTGCAATACTTTCATTACTAGTATAGCTCGCTATACTGTAGTAATAGAAAGTAAAATGTAATAAAAGGGAAATTTGTTGACACAGGGGAGTATCGAACCCGCAACTTCTCAACTGTAAGTCCCATTTCCCGATTTTGAAAATTTGGACCGATTGCAATACTTTCTCATTACCTTGTATAGGTTCCCTATACGTAAAGGTAATAGAAAGTAAGAAATACGAAATTGGGAAAAAAAAGTAGGTAATACAAGTTAATTTACAATAAGGCACTATGGCCAGTATCAAATAAGGTGATGAAAAATCATAATAAATTTATTTATTTACACGCTAAGCAGCAAGGCCATGTGTGAATCATAATAAATGATTCCCTAAAAATAGTCCTTGAAGTAAACATGGAAAAAAGTCTTCTTAAAAAGGCAGTAAATTAACAGAAAATAAAGTGATCCGAACACAAAAATATTTGTAACAAAACTCAACACTTATTTTGTACAATAAAACATGGAAAAAAGTCTTCTTAAAAAGGCAGTAAATTAACAGAAAATAAAGTGATCCGAACACAAAAATATTTGTAACAAAACTCAACTATCACACAAAACGTGAGTCTTGTTTCCTTTCCCTCTTTCAGTCACATACCTACATATTGGTTGGGTGGAAGAGCTCACAGTGTGAGAATCCTGCCATTTGGTTGGGTGGAAGAGCTCACAGTGTGAGAATCCTGCCATTAAAGCCTTAAAAAAAAAAAAAAAAAATACCTAGTTACATACAAAAGCACCCAAGTCACAAAAACTATATAAATATTAAATACATATACAAAGGCACCCAATTTAAGCTTTTTCCATAGTATAAAGAAATATTATGGTAGTCCTACACATACAAAAATACTAGGGTCGTATGTACAAGGGGGATTATTCCGAAGCCACGACAATGAAAAAGAAAGCTCCTTTTTGCTTTTAACCTAACCCTATAAATAACACTGGTCACTGCTCAAATTGTGAAAGCTCCTTTTTGCGTTTCACCTAACTCTATAACACTGGCCACTGCTCATTTCTAATAGCTCCTTTTTGTAACAATTTTCCATTAACAAATTCACAAGACTGTGGACACACCTGAAGGAGCCCAGATATTGTTTCTAGGCGTCCAAAGGGTTTAAACCCCAATCCTTCCGACACCGTGAGATAGGTAGGTAGATGCCTTTCCTATCTCACGGACACGGAGATAAGTACATTACATTGAAATGGGGGTCTTTTCTGACGAAATTCCTGGGTGCGGAGTCCAGTATGTAGGACTATTGCACCCACGGAAGTGAGTAAGTATTGACAAGACTTCTGAGCAAGTACCGCTTTTGCAGGTAAGGCACATAGAGATCCCACGAGGCGCTACTTTAAGATATCCTAATTCAGATAATAGTAACCCAAACAATTCCTCAAATTGTGAAAGCTCCTTTTTGCGTTCAACCTAACTCTATAACACTGGCCACTGCTCATTTCTAACAGCTCCTTTTTGTAACAATTTTCCATTAACAAATTCACAAGACTGTGGACACACCTGAAGGAGCCCAAATGTTTCTAGGAGTCCAAAGGGTTTAAACCCCAATCCTTCCGACACCGTGAGATAGGTAGGTGGATGCCTTTCCTATCTCACGGACACGGAAGTAAGTACATTACATTGAAATGGGGGGTCTTTTCTGACGAAATTCCCGGGTGCGGAGTCCAGTGTGTAGGACTATTGCACCCACGGAAGTGAGTAAGTATTGACAAGACTTCTGAACAAGTACCTACCGCTTTTGCAGGTAAGGCACATAGAGATCCCACGAGGCGCTACTTTAAGATATCCTAATTCAGATAATAGTAACCCAAACAATTCGAACTGCCACAGCGGCACTCATTTCGCACCAACTTCTTCCTCTTAGAACTCGTGAACTTAGCCTTGGTCAAATCCAGATAACAGAATGAGAGCTCTTCGTTTTTGTTGATATCTCGTTTGGCGAATAGGGCTACATGGTGAAGATCAGGGTTTAGGTTGTTAATTCGTGAACTTAGCCTTGGTCAAATCTAGATAACAGAATGAGAGCTCTTCGTTTTTGTTGATATCTCGTTTGGCGAATAGGGCTACATGGTGAAGATCAGGGTTTAGGTTGTTAATATAGACGGCATACACTTCCAGGTTGGGATCGCACGAGTGATTGATGAAATGGGACACATTGCCTGTGGGAGAAGGGAACAGAATGGAATATACCTTGTTTAACCTGGTCGAATAGGACTGAAAAGTCCTTTTCCCCAGTAGTATTTTCTGTGAGAATAAAACGCGGGGCCTTCTGATTGGCAAGCGCGTTAGCATTGTGTTAATGCTGTCCCTTAATCACTAATCAGTCCACACTAGAACCCTAGAAAACCGTCATATAATTAAGTAGCTACGTACATATCCTCTATTTTTACATGGTTTTTGTCATAAACTTAAATGTAAAGTCTGGAAAAAGCCTCAGTCACTCCATACCTCAGTCAGAAACTCCACTACATTTGGTAGTTTCAAAAAAGTCAGTCAAACATGGCTAAACCAATGAGATTGTGAGATTTCGCTGTGTTTACGTCCAAAGCGGAATCTCATTGGTTCAGCCATGTTTGACTGACTTTTATTTCACATAATAATACAACTCTAGCTAGGACACTCGATCCTATACAAAACCTTTGTTTGCGTGGAAGAGCTCCTTTTGGAGACTCCTATTAAAGTACAAGTGCTTTATTCTTCTCCACCAAGTTAACACCGTCGTGCTTTATTTAGACCGTCAGCTTAGACCACAGACAAACCACAAAATCGTGCCACACTAAAGCAAAGAAAATAAAAACGCCTTACCATATCGCGCCGCATCCAGAACAAAAGCCACACTGTTGCTATCCTGGTTGAAGTCCAGATTGAAGCAGTACGTCTGATTGGTCCTTTGCAGTGCATTCTCATGTGTGAGGATCTCGCCCACGTACTCACACACAAACGTGCCCGCCTTGATCTTGTCCGGGGTTCGAACCCCCCAGCCGCGGTTGTTCTTGGTTTTGAATATGGTGAGCGGGAGTGTGATACCTGCGATGGGCAAGAGATCAAACGAAGAGGAGAGTGGTTTAGATTGTTTAGAAACAGATTAACTGGGCCTCTTGATTCTTTGAATATTATTAGCGAGGTTAAAATACATTGTAGTAAACTCTTTGGTGGCTTTGTGTACATCTTAATGGAGGACTCAGTAATTTTTTGAAGTTCCATGAAATATTGAAATGAAAATAATAACTATCCTAATTTTAACACCTTTCGGTTAAAAAGGGCGAATGCAGTTGCAGTTTTACTTTCTATTACCTATTATTTTTTTATTCCAGTAAGAAACCTTTTAGGGAAAAATTTGACATTACTTATCATATTTTAGAACAGAAAAAGAGGAAGATTCTCTACTCACCTTTCTGCACGACCCGATTCAAGCACGTCTCATCACAGGCACACTTCTTGTTGCACTCGTATATCGGCGTGCCCTTCTCTAGCTTGAGTCGCTTCGTACGACGACTGTACGCAAAGTCCGCATCATTCAGATCCGAACAGCAAGCGTCCCGGTTCGACACACAATTACCGCGACACTCGCACCAAATCACGGGATCATCCGTGACCACGACACCGTCCCGCGGGACGCTGGACGGGATGTACGTGAAATCCATCGGCGGAGACTCCAAATCGAAATTGTTCTCTAGCGTCAGTCGTGCGGCGGTTTCGCACGCGGCATTGTAACGCTCTTCCGCTTCGCGTATGTTGGCGAGTTGCTGTTTGCGTTTGCCGTGTAGGAAGTGCGTCAGAAGGAGCATGTGGGCGTAGGCAAAGTCTTTGGCGCTGGACAGGAGTTTGCGGTTGAATAGGAAGCGAGAGACGGTGCGGTGAACTTCGTCTGCGTTGGGTTCAATGAGGGTGGTCAGCTCGCCTGGAATATGAGGGGGCGAAACAAATGAGTGGTGTGTGAAGTTTAGAACAGAAACCCTCAACAAAAGTTCCTGTCTTTTATGGCTGCGGTTCCTACTTTATACTCCTAAGCTTGGATTTTTTTTTCTTTCTTTTGGAGTCCTGTCATTCACATACCATTTTCCCCTTTCCTTCTTAGGCTAAAAACAGAGTGGACTAGTGGAGTAGAGAGCATACCGTCCCTTCCCTCGCCTGAGCACGTAGAGAGAAGGGACGAGTTCCAACCGCATTGAGCTGAAGGCAAAAAGCTCTTTGCTCTCCGCAGTCTCCGCTCTACTAATTATCCTCAACTGCTTGCTTACCTTTCTTGTTTCTCAACTTGGCCAGCACGCTTTCAACCTCTTCCTCCGTGTGTTGACTCAGGAAGCTCTTCATCTTCTCAAAATCCGTTCTCTCCTGATCTGGACCTGCCTTTAGGAACTCGGCCAACTTCTTGGCACAGTTGCCCAAATTCTCGATGGGCTCCCACGTGTTGTATTCAGGGTCATAGTTCTTCCACTTGACCAAGTAGACGGTCATGTCTGAAGTCAACTCCAGACTGTCGAGGACAGACTCGACCTCGTATTCCGTCATGGTGTCTGAGGAAAATTTCGTGAGGTTAATGTCAGCCACTCGAAGTAGAACCACACTACCATCACGTGACGTGATAGTCGTGTGGCAGTCCTGAACGAGATTACCTACAATATTATGGGAAAACTTTGAGCTACGTCTTAATCTTTCTGACTCCCCATGAGCTCACGTGACGTGACGTGATAGTGTGTTTCTATCTTTACTCATAATTTCTCTTTATTTAGAAAAAAAGTAAACCTGCTCTTTGTAGGACCTATTACGGACATTATTAGACAGGTTAAGAAATGAATATGAAATGTGTGGTCAGACGTTAAACATAATTATAATCAACCATGATTTCTATTCATCCCCCATCCTCTCTATTTTTTTCAGGGAGACAAATGGCCTTTGGGCGTTGTGGGTGTGTTTTTCGTGCTGACTGTAGGGGTCTCAACACTTCTAGCATGGGTTAATGTCAGCCACTCGAGGTAGAACCACACTACCATCACGTGACGTGATAGTCGTGTGGCCGTCCTGAACGAGATTACCTACAATATTATGGGAAAACTTTGAGCTACATCTTTATGAGCTCACGTGACGTGATAGTAGTGTGTTTCTATCTTCACTCATAATTTCTCTTTAGATAGAAAAAAGGAAACCTGCTCTTTGTAGGACCTATTACGGACATTATTAGACAGGTTAAGAAATGAATATGAAATGTGTGGTCAGACGTTAAACATAATATTAGAAACAGATTGATTGGGCCTCTTGATTCTTTGAAATATTATTAGCGAGTTTAAAATACATTGTAGTAAACTCTTTGGTGGCTTGGTGTACATCTTAATGGAGGACACAGTAACTTTGTGAAGTTCCATGAAATATTGAAATGAAAATAATAACTATCCTAATTTTAACACCTTCCGATTAAAAAAGGGCGAATGCAGTTGCAGTTTTACTTTCTATTATTATTTTTTTTATTCCAGTATGAAACCTTTTAGGGAAAAATTTGACATTATCATATTTTAGAACGGAAAAAGATGAAGATTCTCTACTCACCTTTCTGCACGACCCGATTCAAGCACGTCTCATCACAGGCACACTTCTTGTTGCACTCGTATATCGGCGTGCCCTTCTCTAGCTTGAGTCGCTTCGTACGACGACTGTACGCAAAGTCCGCATCATTCAGATCCGAACAGCAAGCGTCCCGGTTCGACACACAATTACCGCGACACTCGCACCAAATCACGGGATCATCCGTGACCACGACACCGTCCCGCGGGACGCTGGACGGGATGTACGTGAAATCCATCGGCGGAGACTCCAAATCGAAATTGTTCTCTAGCGTCAGTCGTGCGGCGGTTTCGCACGCGGCATTGTAACGCTCTTCCGCTTCGCGTATGTTGGCGAGTTGCTGTTTGCGTTTGCCGTGTAGGAAGTGCGTCAGAAGGAGCATGTGGGCGTAGGCAAAGTCTTTGGCGCTGGACAGGAGTTTGCGGTTGAATAGGAAGCGAGAGACGGTGCGGTGAACTTCGTCTGCGTTGGGTTCAATGAGGGTGGTCAGCTCGCCTGGAATATGAGGGGGCGAAACAAATGAGTGGTGTGTGAAGTTTAGAACAGAAACCCTCAACAAAAGTTCCTGTCTTTTATGGCTGCGGTTCCTACTTTATACTCCTAAGCTTGGATTTTTTTTTCTTTCTTTTGGAGTCCTGTCATTCACATACCATTTTCCCCTTTCCTTCTTAGGCTAAAAACAGAGTGATTTTTTTCAGGGAGACAAATGGCCTTTGGGCGTTGTGGGTGTGTTTTTCGTGCTGACTGTAGGGGTCTCAACACTTCTAGCATTGTATGTAAATCAGCAAGCTGCCTACTTGTGGCTCAGCTTTGTGCTCATTGGGATTCTGTTCTTGACAACCTTCACTCGGACAAGTCGATTAGCTGATGTACCTTTTGACAATGTGTATGATAGGAGACCAAGTGAACACCTTCGAGCCTGCACTCGGTTCAATGTAAGATTATGTTAAATATGTGCTATTGATTTCTTTTTCTTTTAGTAGGGTACCACTTCAAGTGCTCTCTAAATAAGATCCTTCTGCCTACTTCTACATAACAGGATCAAAAGCTATCAAAACAGAAAAAGGGATAATAAAATCTGAATTGAGTAAAATTTATTGTAGGTAGTAATCAAAAAGTAATCAGGACTCAGTTGAAATTAAAAGTGTTGAAACTAATGCCTGAAGCATTCCTTGTGACTCTCAGCTTAGTAGGGTACCACTTCAAGTGCTCTCTAAATAAGATCCTTCTGCCTACTTCTACATAACAGGATCAAAAGCTATCAAAACAAAAAAAGTAAAAAGGGATAATAAAATCTGAAGTGAGCAAAATTTATGGTAGGTAGTAATCAAAAAGTAATCAGGACTCAGTTGAAATTAAAAGTGTTGAAACTAATGCCTGAAGCATTCCTTGGGACTCTCAGCTAAACCCTTTCTTTTTCCCCCTAGGAGAGACATGGCTCTGGTCCAGCACCCCCATATTATGTACGAATAGATCCCCCACCCAGCTACAATGCAGCCATCACTATCTATCCCGATACCTGCGAGCCCCCACCCTACATCAATGTTGTCATACAGAACTCAAACCCTCCCACTCCTTCCACTGCTGATCACACAAGACCCAGACCAAGTGTCCCCAATACAACCACTACCCTTCCTCCAATTGTTGACCAACTTCCCCTGCTGCATCATTTAGAGGCAGTGCAAAATTCTACTAGTGTATCAGATGTTCAAGTCTCTCTACCTAACAGCAGCACCACAGAGAATACTCCAGCTTGTGAGACAAATGTGGCAAATCAATCAAATGGTGCTACAAAAGGGCCTGATGATAATGGTGCAACTAGCACAGAGAACAGTAGTGGGGATATAAAGAAAGATCCAAATGAACCAACAAGTGGGGATATAAAGAAAGATGTAGGTGCAAATGAACCAACAAATGTTCAATAACTGGGGGAAGGTCTAATAATGGGTTTGGTCTGATCAGACCCAGAACAGGGATGAGGGAGAGGGGCTGATCAGATAAGTGGGTAGGTACTTAACTAAATAACTACCTATTCACAAGTAATGGCAATAAACTCCAACTATAGTGTTCTTCTTTCACATAGCAACCTCAGTGTCCAAATGATTTATAGCTTGAGCACAACAGGTCCAATAAACCATGTAGGAACAGAATAGTTGATGGACATTCTACATAAAAGTTAGTTATTATTAAATATGTTTATATTAGACATGCTAGGTTATAAAGTTATTAAATAGGTAACTACAAAACTTATTACCTATATATGATACAATGAATACATGTTCCAGTTTTGATCTTATCCTAAGATCAAAACCAGAACAAGATCAAAACCATGTTCTGGTTTTGATCTTATCCTAAGATCCATTGTACCATATAAAGGTAATAAGTTTTGTAGTTACCTATTTCATAACTTTAAAAGTTAGTGTTACTTTATTACTGAACTTCCCAGTCAAATCTGACGTCACAACTCTGAACTTTTTCATTAGAACGGCAATTTCAAAATTGAATTTTCGACCTTTTAAAGTTACTTTTTCGGAATTTTTGTAATTGTAATTTATTTAAATTTAAAGTGAATACAATTTAAAGTGAATACAAGTTTTGACCTCATATTTGGATTTTTCACAACTTTTTACGTAGGAATCGACTTTTTATCAATAATATTTTCCCAATTACAACGCCTCCATTAGGTATATGAGCTTACCTGTTAGTCTTGAAGGCCTTCATTTTTGATATCCAATAGTTTTTACAATCTTGGGTTTGAAATCAGAATCACTTCTTCGTGCACGCACTCTTCAACATATTCTTATTGTTAGTTGCCATAAACGCGATTTTTTTTTCCTATAAGTTCATAAAATTCAAAACTTGGGTAATTATTACACGTTATACCTACCTACACCCTAATCGACGCGATGTCACACATCTAGGCAATAAAATAGGTCTCGAATTTATTTTCTGGTGAAATAAAAATTTATTTCAAAAGGAAGGAAAAAAACACCTACGCGCAAAAGATACGAACTCCAACCTCCGGACTACAAATCCCAATCAAGCAACACACGACCGCACGCAAACCAACTAAGATCAAAACTGGAACATGTATTCATTGTACCATATAAAGGTAATAAGTTTTGTAGTTACCTATTTCATAACTTTAAAAGTTAGTGTTACTTTATTACTGAACTTCCCAGTGTTTATATTGAGTATGCTAGTACAGCTCAACTTACGGAGCAAAAAATGAGAGGTATATGTAGTTTGTCTACCCAATGAATAAACATTTACAATATCTTGGACTCATTCCTCAAAGGAGTCCTCACTTAGATATTTTACAGTTCTCTCACTCTAGGAGTCTAAGCACAAAAGGAACTGTGTATTTGTTTTTACTATTTTGCTGTGTGAGGAGTGGTAAGTTTTCGGTGAAAATTATTGCTAGGAAAGAGCAAGAGCCCGCGGAGATGACTCCTACTAAACAAAATTCAATTTAATTTGGTATTTGGTAGGTAGGTACAGTACTTGCAGCTAGAAATGTACCTACCATTGCAAAGCTGACACTTGTCTAGTCTTCTAGAAACATTTTTAAAAAGTACTTACTTGGATTGAAAGAACTCCACAAATTGATTCTCTTGTGTCCGAGGAGGTAGGTAATATTTAAATTTGATTTAAATGCAATAGTTTTGTCAATTTAATTCAGAATTAAAATTATTAAATTAAAAAAAAAAAACATAATATGTTTCGTCAAACATTATTATGTTCATTCTGTTTAATTAAAACGAAAATACACCTCTAAAATGTTTGTTAGGAGTTGGAGGATGATGAGAAAACTTTCCCTAAAATGTCAAGTTCAGAAGTTCTGTCAGATTTTGACAGAAAGGCCTGGATGAGCATGGGAGAAAATCAACGGATTCAACGGCTCATTTTGTGCTCGTTGGTAAACAAAAAAAAACGAACAGGGTTGCCAAGTCAACTCTCCAAAAATTTATGCTCCGTCCATACCGAGTCGACTCGTTATGCTCCCTTGGTATAAAATTTGCTAATATTTTATTATTATCCTAAATATATACAGCCCCTTGTGTAACTGACTGACTGACTGACTGATTCACTCACTCACTCACTCATACTAATTCTAACCCACTACCTCGCGAAGCCCCCGGGAGCGCGCAGCGCGACCGTAAACAAGGGAGCGCGAAGTGCGAGTCTAAAATATATACAGCCCCTTGTGTAACTGACTCACTCACTGACTCACGTATACAAATTCTAACCCGTTGAGTTTCCTAAATATATACAGCCCCTTGTGTAACTGACTGACTGACTCACTCACTCATACTAATTCTAACTCACTTCTAGACGTGCTAGGAAGATGCGGTTTTCACCATTGGATTCCTTATTTTTTGTAGGTACTGGGAAAAATCGGAAACCCCCGAAAATTTTTTAATCCCCCCATAAGAAATACACGGGGAACAAGGTTTGAGGCCAGCAAAACTTTTCCTAAGTTTAATATTTTGCTCTTGCTTTTAGTTTTCAGTTTTCATTTCTTCAAGACAAGACTCAGGGACGATATTAGTTTTCAGGGGCGAAGCCAAGGGAGCGCGAAGCGCCGGGGAACACGCTTTGAGGCCAGCAAAACTTTTCCTACGTTTAATATTTTGCTCTCGCTTTTAGTTTTCAGTTTTCATTTCTTCGAGACAAGACTCAGGGACGATATTAGTTTTCAGGGGCGAAGCCAAGGGAGCGCGAAGCGCGACCTCATGCACACCCCGCGAAGCCCCGGGAGCGCGCAGCGCGACCGTAAACAAGGGAGCGCGAAGCGCGACCCCATGCACAACCCCGCGAAGCCCCGGGAGCGCGCAGCGCGACCGTAAACGAGGCATCCTATATATTCCACAATAATTTACAAACAAGATCTTCTATGTTCTCCCACAGGTCCTTACAACACGGCCCAGTTGTTCTTCGAGCTAAAGCAAGGTCGGGATGAGCCTAGTGCTGAGGTTGCTTCCAGTATAGGACAAACACCGAATGAAGATTATACGGACAGATATAACGCGGCCATTGAAGATTTCATGTCCAAACTACCAGGTATGGCTGAGTGGTCAAGAGCACGTACTCTCAACCTGGAGGAGCTGGGTTTGAATCCCGGCCAGGGCGGAAATTTTCTGACCCAACTTTTTCGTTCCTGCCTCGGTGGTGTAGTGGTCAAGGCGCTCGCCTGGTAAACAGGAGGGCGTGGGTTCAATCCCAGCCGAGGTATGGAATCCTCAATATAATTTGAGAATTTGACCACAATAATAGTAGTAGCCTACTGCTGGAGTAAAGGGACTTTTCAGTCCTATTTAGTGGTCAAGGCGCTCGCCTGGTAAACAGGAGGGCGTGGGTTCAATCCCAGCCGAGGTATGGAATTTTATCCTCAATCCTAATTTGAGAATTTGACCACAATAATAGTAGTAGCCTACTGCTGGAGTAAAGGGACTTTTCAGTCCTATGCGAGCTGAGATATTGACCACAATAATAGTAGTAGCCTACTGCTGGAGTAAAGGGACTTTTCAGTCCTATGCGAGCAGTATAAATAAGTACTATTACTTATTACTTCCTGGATATACATGGATGTAAAAGAATGTGTATTGAAGTAATACATACAAAAGCGGTTCCAAGGCTTTTTTTTAAAGATATGGCTCGCTTATTCCGCTGGGATTCTACTAGTCCCTCTTTTTTGGAGTTTTGATAGAGGGAACTGTAACTGCTCAGGTCTTACCGTTCTGAAGCGAACCGAAAGCGAAGAAAGAAGAAGACAGGATAGGAAAAAAGCTAGCCGGTCCGAGAAAGACCTTTATGAGGATTATGATAAATAATTTTGGGAGGTACCTACTCAAAATTTTGGAGGGCCCCTCAGGAGCGGCCCAAGGGGGACTAATCTTAAATGAAAACACCTCAAAAACCCTAGCACTGACGTTAACCCCTTACCTTTCGTTCTCGGAACGGTTGACTCTCTTCTATCCTGTCTTCCTTCTCTCTTCGATTTCGGGACGATAAGATCTCGGCAGTTGCAGTTCCCTCTATCAAACCTCTTGAAAAAAAAAAAAATTACCTTTCTCTTACTTCAAATTTCCAGTGCGCAGGATCTGAGTTCCAAATTGCGATCACTCAAGCCAACGAGTGTTATATTTTACAATGCAGATGTGGCTAACATACGACAATTTCTACTGAACTAATGGTAGAACAAAGTAGAAAATTCATGCTTCAAATTTGGTTGGTAAAGAAAGCGCCATGTAATTTTATTGGGGTCCAAGTTTAACTTCCAAGTCTAGCGTGTTCATGTTGAACCGTTTCCGAAAGGAAAATACACCTAAGATCAACATGACACGATAGACCAGGGGATGAATAATCTGTATAGCTAATAAAATAATTTATAACATCACAATAGATGTTTTCAATTCACCAATGTGACTATTACTGTGATTTGAATACGAAATTGAACAACACAAATGTATCCCCCCAGATTCCCAGAGCCTAAAGAATAGAATAGAATATCTTGTTTATACTGCCAGCATAGGACTGAAAAGTCCCTTTACTCTCGCAGTCTTTTTCTTTTCGAGCTAAATTTCCTCTGGAATGATCTGAGCTGTTCATTTATTGACAAATTCACAACTTATATTTTAGCCCTTATTTATGTTACTTTTTACTTTACCTTTATTTATGACCTAATTCTTTATACTGTATCTCTTTCTGTCAATATTATATCTATCATCTGTATTCTATATTTATTGTAAAAATAAATGGCTTTTAAAGCCGTAAGTTGTATTAATAACTTTGGGTTGCGTGTGTGTTTGTGAATGGTCTTTTTTTTCCACTTTGCGACTTTTAAGTAGCGCGTAGTCGCTTGCAGAAACAAAGCTATGAAAATGATAGAGACTCTCTACTCTATCATTTCCATAGGTTTGATTTTTCAGGCGACGACTGCGCTACTAAAGGTCGCGCGTCTACGCTTCTAAAATTTGCGACGGGCCCAATAGAGCCATAACCCCAACGATTTCAAACATGGAGATGGAGACCTGATCATGGGAATCGTAGCCCTAATGATTTGATTTTTTTTAAAGAGGTTTGACAGAGGGAACTGTAACTGCTATGGTCTTATCGTCCCGAAATCGAAGAGAGAAGGAAGACAGGATAGGAATCACAACGTACTCAGGCAAATGAGCTGACGGACGTCAAAAATTGAAAATGTTGTATATCGGATTGGTCGTAGAATATCTCAGGCTGTATTTATCTTAGAGAAATCAAACAAAAGTAGGTAATTGGAATCAGTAGGTCCGACAATTTTATTTATTTACGGGACTAACCCTTTATACAAAAATGACAATAGAAAAAAATACACTAAAACTAAACAAATACAAACAACAATCAAATACAGTAGAAAAAAAAAAAAAAAATATAAAAGGAAAGTAAAAAGTACCTAATAAAGAGTAAAGTAATAAAGAGTAAATTTGATGGACTATATCACTATAAGGAAGGAGTGAAGCTATCTTAAAAAGGATAATTCGGTCAAAAATTTCGCAATGCATTTCAACTACGAGTCTGCCTTTTGGCTTTCGTCTTCTCCAAATAAATCCCAACACAGGGGTGTATAAAATTTAATGGATTATTCTTTTAAAAGAAGGAAATCCAAGATGGCTCATTTCCGACCATCGAAGATCTAGTGCTTAGTTTCCAAAAAGGAAAATACACAAAGTCAACGTGACACGATAGACCAGGGGATGAATAATCTGTATAGCTAATAAAATAATTTATAACATCACAATAGATGTTTTCAATTCACCAATGTGACTATTACTGTGATTTGAATACGAAACTGAACAACACAAATGTATCCCCCCAGATTCCCAGTGCCAAAAGAATAGAATATAAATATCTTGTTTACACTGCCAGCATAGGACTGAAAAGTCCCTTTACTCTAGCAATCTTTTTTTTAAGCTAAATTTCCTCTGGAATGATCTAAATCTGAGCTGTTAATTTTTTGACAAATTCACAACTTTGGGGTTGTGTGTGTTTGTGAATGGTCTTTTTTTTTCCACTTTGCGACTTTTAAGTAGCGCGTAGTTTTGTATGTATTTTATTGGGTAAGTCTTTTTTATCTTGCTAATTTCCCTTGCTAAAGAAATTAATTTCCGTTTCTGGAACCCTTTTAAATATTGAACAGCCATCTGGTTGGCCTCCTTTAGGTCATCGTGTGTGCATTCTCTAATTTGTTCACAGTTGAGAAACAACTGTGAAATAGCAAAGGTTGAGTGCGAAGGGCATCCACTCGTAAAATTCGTAGCCAAAACCAAATGTCAGCCCAAATCAATCAACCGCAACCTAATCTGTTTATAATAAAGTCCGCTCCAGACCGGACACGAACCCGCGACCTCGCGCTTACAAGGTAGAGGACCTACCCTCCAAGCACTAGGCTGGCTGATTCAAATCATCATTAAATAAATGGAGACATGCATTACAATATTACAAAGCAATAAATAAAGGCTCGTTCCACATATGTCGTAGGTAAGTTTTATCCATTTTTTTTTTTTTTTTTTTTTTTTTTTGCTGGCAATCGATTTGATTTCTCAGCGACGCGGTGGATACTTTGAAACTTTTAACTTTGGAATGGGGCGATTTTGGTAGTTTTAGAATTGGCCTGGCGCACTGCCGTGCGCCTAGATTTAGACCATACTAGTTCATCTTTATCTTTCATGGAGGTAGGTTATTCATACTTTCGGTCATCCTCCTACCTATGTATGCACATTGTTTTTGAAGGTTCTTCTTCTGTAATATTACATCTGTATTCAACTATTCACTCTAGGAGCCTTTATTTATCGCCTACAATGCAGACGCGCTACCTTCCAAAATAGGCTGGCTAAAGTTTCTTAAATTAAAATATTTTTTTTTTTCTTTTTAAGCCTCTTCCTTTTTCGTCCTACTCTTTAGGATAAAATTCGCCCCGGACAGGATCGAACGCACGACCTACTGTTTACATATCTGCTTAATGTATTCTATTTCAGGAGTAACGAGTAAGAACAAGGCAGCTGTTCTCAACCGAGGCTCCAGTCTCCCCGCACTGTGCAAACTGAGTGAGCAAGAGTTGTGCAGTCTAGTAGAGAATACTACACTAGGTAATGCTCTGTACAAAGCACTGCACACTCGTCCCGAAGTCATTAGTGGTAGCTTGGTAACGCGAACTAAGAAACATCAGAGATTCCGAGCGACCAAAGCTGCAGCTAATAGCGAGCAAGAGTTGTGCAGTCTAGTAGAGAATACTACACTGGGTAATGCTCTGTACAAAGCACTGCACACTCGGCCCGAAGTCAGTAGTGGGAGCTTGGTATCGCGAACTGAGAAACATCAGAGATTCCGAGCGACCAAAGCTGCAGCTAAGAAATAGCGAGCAAGAGTTGTGCAGTCTAGTAGAGAATACTGCACTAGGTAATGCTCTGTACAAAGCACTGCACACTCGGCCCGAAGTCAGTAGTGGTAGCTTGGTATCGCGAACTGAGAAACATCAGAGATTCCGAGCGACCAAAGCTGCAGCTAAGAAATAGTGAAACTAAGGAGTAAAGAGAAGAAATAGTGAAATTAAGGAAGAAATAGGAAGTAAAACTAAAGAGAAGTAGTGAAACTACGATAACAAGACTCTTCAGTAATTTTGCTTATTTTCTATATTCGATTGTCTACGTTTAATATTTTGTATACTAGATTTTGTTAATTTTTTGTTTGATAAAATGTTGTAAAATTAAATATCCCAATGTTCCTATTGAAAAGAAATTGTGTTTGTTTCCTCTTTTCTTTAGAATAAAAAAACCTTCTTCTGATAGAGCTGAAAATTTTCAAGACAAAAAGAAATGACTAGTTGATTTGTTTTAGATAGGTAAGAATAATAGTGGCTTTCTTCTTTTACCAACCAAATCTGATCAAATGAAATAGAAAATTTATTGGGTGGGTATTATAGTCTCTTATGTTGGCACACTCTAATAAATATAAATAAAAAAATATAGTCTCTTTCCTCTATCAAAATTTAATCGATTTATCTCGGGATCTAGAAGTCGTAGAAGAAAAAGAAAAATTCCGTTGGTCCTCATTTTTCCTACTCTAAATGAAAACACAAGAGATACTATGATAGAGGCTGCTCCCAGTATGACTACAGATGTTAGATAGATCACCTTAGATAGGAAACTACAGTAGAACCCATAGTATAACCAAGGAACAAATGAGCCCATGATAAGCAATGCTATACCACAGTAGTCCAGCCTGAAATGAAAACATAACAATGTTAATAATAACTACAGTAGAACCCATAGTATAACCAAGGAACAAATGAGCCCATGATAAGCAATGCTATACCACAGTAGTCCAGCCTGAAATGAAAACATAACAATGTTAATACCTAATAACTACAGTAGAACCCATAGTATAACCAAGGAACAAATGAGCCCATGATAAGCAACACTACACTGTCTTCACTGCACTGTACGTGAAATAGAACTTACTTGCTGAATAGTCTGCCTACATGTTCCGAGTGACAGTGCAGTGTATGGAACGCAAAGGAAAAAAGTTCGATAAAGTTAAAGTCAGATCGGAACCACTGGCTTTCTATCCTGTCTTTAAAAATCCATGGTAGGACAGTTAGAAAAAAAGAAATAAACACTATCTCACTTACCCAAATATCACATTTGCCTGGGAAATATCTCTCCGGTACCCGCAACGCATAGATGAGACCCCCGATAATGTAGAGTACGCCCATCAGTAATAACCAGCCTAGACTAGCCTGAGCTACCTTACTGAACCAGCCTTCCACATAACCGTAATGCATAGCAGGTACTACACCACTCAGACCTGTGAAATCAAATACAATAATCATGAGTAGTAACCAGCCTAGACTAGCCTGAGCTATTGTCTAGCTAGGGGACGTTAAACAGAGAACAGAGAGTAGACTAGCATAGCGTCTGGCTGTGCGACTATAAACAGGGAGAAGAACAGCTAACCCTAACCAGGCTAGGTAGAAAGGGTTCTCTCTGCTTGAAAAGAACATGCACAAGTCCTCACGATGGTTGACTGTGGTTCAGGACGAGCCAATTAAACATGGCTAGAGACCATCACCCTGGTGTATAACTGATAGAAGAGATATTATCTCTATTTTGTCATCAACTCATTACCTTTGGGCTATAGCTAAGATCGCTACAACAACAGCCGAGCCTGAGCTACCCCGATAAAAATCTGGATGCGGCATTGGTATAGTATAGTAAAGTGCTTTGCTTAGACTGTATCGAATTAGGACATGCAATCTGTACCGAATTTGGGGGCACGGTTGGTCCAGTGGTAACGCGCTTGCTTGCCATGCAGAAATATGAACCCTGATCATGGGAAGAATTCGAGATTCGTAGTAGCTTAACCCATTTGGGCTTAAGTGGGCTTTTGGAATAATAGGAGATACATGTGTGTTGTTACCTTATTCTGTATGCATCAAAGCAGAATAGATATATTGACAAATAAAAACAGTACTGCCCACCATTGCCTTAAGGGTAATGGGGGAGCAAGAGATAGAACACTGAAGGTAATCTAAAGGGATTGCGTTGGTCATGGGAACAATAGGAGATACATGTGTGTTGTTAACTTATTCTGTATGCATCAAAGCAGAATAGATATATTGACAAAATAAAAACAGTACTGCCCACCATTGCCTTAAGGGTAATGGGGGAGCAAGAGATAGAACACTGAAGGTAATCTAAAGGGATTGCGTTACACATTTTGGAGACGGAGGTTGCTTTGTATGAAAAAATTTGCACCACCATTTTCGTGTTCCTGGTAAAAAGGCCTTTAATTTGATATATAGGTCGACCAGGTTTGGATAAGTCCTTCTATGGGGACAGACTGACTGACGGACAGACACCGAAGCGAATACAATAGTCCGTCCACTATACCTTTTATTATTAGTAATAATAAAGGAAGGACGGACTAAAAAGTCAGACCTAGTTGGTTCGAAAGGTAGCGCGTCTGCCTTATAAGCGCTACATCGTGGGTTCGATTCCCACCAAAGGCGAAGGTTTAAACAGTTAAGGTTCGTTTTCTGAACGGCTGGCTTTCACCTGTTCTGTCTTCTTTGAGATTTTAGGATAAGGCCTCTGTTGTTACAATTCCCTCTATCAAACTTGGGGGGATAAAATGAAAAGTGTAGGTACATAGGTATGTAGGTAAAGCAATAGACCTTTAGAAAACCTTCATGTTCTAAGCGAATACAATAGTCCGTCCACTATACCTTTTATTATTAGTAATAATTAATAATAAAGGAAGGACGGACTAAAAAGCCAGACCTAGTTGGTTCGAAGGGTAGCGCGTCTGCCTTGTAAGCGCTACATCGTGGGTTCGATTCCCACCAAAGGCGAAGGTTTAAACAGTTAAGGTTCGTTTTCTGAACGGCTGGCTTTGACCTGTTCTGTCTTCTTTGAGATTTTAGGATAAGGCCTCCATTGTTACAATTCCTTCTATCAAACTTGGGGGGATAAAATGAAAAGTGTAGGTACATAGGTATGTAGGTAAAGCAATAGACCTTTAGAAAACCTTCATGTTCTAATTGATAGAACTTATTTCAACATGGATACAAAATTTTCCATCTGACAAAGAAAGAAAGAAGCATTATTTTAAGTGTTATACTTAAGAGTAGAATATAGGTTGATTTACACATGTCATTCTTGACATCGAGCATGTTTTCAACCAATCATAGGAAAGTATTTTGGCTTTTGAAAATTACTTTATTCTGATTGGATTAAAAAGCGTCGGTGCTGTGTCCGACAGTTTAGTGTAAATCGCCCTTATACGTACTAAATATTAAGTGTAAATTTAAAAACAAGCTAAATTTTCTTAAGCCTGCTACACACGCTTTAATATTATTTGGTACTATTTCAAGTTCACATTAATCGTAGAAACCCATCGTTCATGATTATATCGTACGTAAAAATCGTAGCATGTGTAGCAGGCTTCATATTTCTAGATAGGAAAGAAAGAGTGCTCAATGTATTAGAAATAGAACTACCTGGGTGGGCTCTGTTCCACGAATCTACTCTGCGCTTTGCAAATGATCCCTTGTCTGCCTGGTCGAAATGTGACTCTCCAACCAAAAAGATGCGAGAAGAAGTGCAAGAATTCAAAGTAAAATGTATGTATCGTGGAAATGACCCACTGTTTGGTATATTTTAGTCGCATTTCCCTTTAACAAATTTCAGATGGTAATGGAGGGAAATGTGGAAATGATACAATGCCAGGCAATGCTCCATTTCCCCATTTTCCATCATTACCACCTGAAAATTGCAAAAGAAAAATACGCCTTTCCTTAAAATAAAAGTGAGATAGTTTTAGCAGCACTTTTTTTTTTTTTTTCTTTTTTTCATTTTCGGAGAGATTACCCAAATCTAAATAAAAAAAGAGCGCCACTAAAACTCTCTCGAAATAAACAAAATAAATGGACAAAAACTTTACGGGGAAAATAATATGACTAAAAATAGTATGTAACAGTAATATTTATTTTAGCTATAAACCTACACGAAACACAAGCACACGATATAAAAATCCGAAATAGACATATTTAAAAAAAAAAAAAAAAAAATGTCTGTAATAAATTAATTCTTTGAAATATGAGAGACCCGACTACTAGAGCCATTTTTTGGTTTAATGTCTGTAATAAATTAATTCTTTGACATGAGAGACCCGACTACTAGAGCCATGTCTTGATCCTCGATTTCATCATACTAAATGGCATTTCATGGCTTGGATTCAAACCACCAATCCCTGTATCCTAAGACCATTGCACTGACCAATGCAACACTGAGGTTGCTTTTAACAAATGTTCTTGTTCATACAGCTAGATTTTCCTTTTATCTGTTCCAAGGTTTCAACCCTTATGTTAGCAGCGATTTTTTCCCCTCTTTCTTTCGATAGTAAAAAAAATGGTAATCATTCTCGACCAAAGTTTATACAGAGTCCTGTCAGGTGTTTAAACATTTTCATAAGGGCACATCATCCAAGGGCTAAAATGGTCTGGTATTTCAAGGTCTGGATTTTTTTTTTTCTCTACAAATAGAATAAAAACTTACAAAATATGTTAAATTTGAATTACATTCTTACAAAATTCGTCGAAGAAATACAAATTACAAAAGAAGGGCGGACAAAAGTATAAGTACGAGTAAATTTTAGGACGTCTATGAAAAAAGGGATATTTTCCGTATTCAAAAAATAGTCCTCCGTTCATAAAATTCTTCACTTGAAATTTTGAGGTTTAAATTGTAGTTTTTCTATTTCATAGCTAGTGTAAAAATAAAGGCTTTTGTTTCCTGGTAAAAAAAAAAAAGATTTAAAATTTCGTGGGAGCTGAGAGTATAGAGTAGGTACATATGAAGCTAGAGAATAAAAATAAATTTTCTGGTAAAAATAAAATAGAAATAAATTTCGATTTATCATCAGACCAAAGATTTCTGGTAAAAAAAAAGAGAAATAAATTTCGATTTAAAATTTCATCAGAGCACATCACAGCTGACTGAGGGGCCGGAAGAAAGAAGGTATATGTAGGGCCCTGGTAGCAGACTGAGGGCCAGAGAGATGGTAGATGGGGGGGGTCTCCTTACCAGAAGAAAGACGGTGTCTGTGACATCTCATATAGGAGGGTGGGGGCCTCACAGGGGACCTAGTATAGGAGGGTAGGGGCCTCACAGGGCTACAGGTTGAGGAGCCTCACACCCGCCTGAGGATAGACGGTACATGGCCATCTCTGTAATACCGTGGTAGTGTACAAATGCCGCGGATACCACCAACACGTGAAATATTTGATGCGACTGGAACTGTGGACATCAGAGGAAATGAAATAAAAGAAATGTTGGTTAAGTCAACGAATTTATTTCTGCCATCCTAGGTTATTGGGTGTTTGGATCTGCCTCACAATACATAATGGAGCAGTTGCAAATGGGTAAAAATTATAAATAAATGGTCGATTCCTATGTAAAAAGTTGGGAAAAATCCAAATCTGAGGTCAAAACTCCGAAAAAATAACTGTAAAAGGTCGAGAATTCAATTTTTATTTTCCGTTCTAATGAAAGAGTTTAAATATGTGTGACGTCAGACTTTACGCAGTTGTTTTTTTCGGTCCGCTAGGTAAAAAAAAGGTCTTGTGTGCAACGAAAGTTAAATACATTGAAATAGAATTAATTAAACAATAGAATAAACAATTAAAAATACCGGCCAAGTCCACAAAGAGAGTAGCGCATCTGCCTTGTGAGCGCTAAATCTTGGGTTCGATTTCCGCCCGGGGAGGATTTTATCCAAAACAGATAAGGTTCATTCTCGGAACGGCTGGCTTTCTTCTTTCTATCTTATCTCCTTTCTCTCTTCGCTTTTGCGACGATAGACCTTAGCCATTTCAGTTCCCTCTATCAAACCCCTTTTTTATGAACATAATTTATTATACAGGAAATTTTGCTGAACTTCCCCTACGAGTTTAACATCAGTGTGTAATTATACCTAATTACTAAGGTGTTTATTGGTTGGTAAATTGTTTGCAAACCAATGCCAAAGAAGTGTACTTACTAAGGTGTTTATTGGTTGGTAAATTGTGAGTTTCGATTAATTGGGAAGGGGAAGTTTTTAAAAGCTCCCTGTTTTCAATAAAAAAAAACACACCCACTCTTTCGTACAAAATGAATATACCTACATATTTATCGATTTACCAACTATCATCTAAATATAAATCTAAGTTCTTGCAAAGTTTGAAATAAAATACGATCCCGTAGATCCAGTCGTAACTTCGCAACTTTCATTAAGATAAAAGGCAAACCATAAAGGGATTTACGACTATATCTTAAAATTGTTTAGAAATGATGAAAAGAAAGTAAAAAATAAACATTGTACCATCTCTCTCCCTCTAACACCATAATTCTCTTTCTCTCTAATTTTCTCTCTCTCTCCCTTCCTCACTTTCTATATATCCCTCTAATTCTTTCTTTTTTTTTTCTCTCTCTTGTTCTTTCTTCTCCCTCTACTTTATTCCATATTCTCTTTCCTACCATTCCACATCCGTGCCCCTCTACTACTTGTTGTTCTCCCCCTTCAGTATTTCTTATTCTATCTTCAGTTCCTTTTTCTATTTCTTCCTCTCTTACATCCTTCTCTTCCCGTCTCTCTTTCCTCTTTTAAATGTCTATTTTTATCCCATATTCATATTTTTTCTCTATTCCTTCTTCCATAACACATACTTTATTTTTCCTCCCTCTCTCATCCGTGTTCTATTTCTTCTCTTTCTTCTCGTCCTTCTTCTTGGCAGGTTTCTCAGCGCTGGAGCTGAGCGCATGTCGCACCTCGGTCCTTTTTCTATTTCTTCCTCTCTTACATCCTTCTCTCCCCGTCCCTCTTTCCTCTTTTTAATTTCTATTATTCCATATTCATATATTTTTTCTCTATTCCTTCCTCCATAACACATACTTTATTTTTCCTCTCTCTATCATCCGTGTTCTATTTCTTCTCTTTCTTCTCGTCCTTCTTCTTGGCAGGTTTCTCAGCGCTGGAGCTGAGCGCATGTCGCACCTCGGCACTCTGCGGGTCCACACCGGGCAGATTCTCCAGGACACTCTGCAGGAATGCAGCATCGTTCACCATTTCATCTGTGTCCATGGGTTCAGCTTTGGCCTCTTCGGAGGCCGCAGCACTGGCCGGAGCCTTGGATGAGGAGGCCGCTGGCTCCTCTGGAAACGAGAGGAAGGAAAAAAGGATAGAACAATATATTCAAAATTCAATGGAATAAGTTTTTGTTGACTTATTTTGGTACATACACTTGGTAAAACAATTTAAACATTAAAAAAGGGCCCTGTCTTTGGCCAGTTAAGTTTCAAATAAAATTGATAAGATCCAAGACGAGCAAAGGGGACGGAACAAATCTTGAAAAATGACAGCGTTCCTCTTATTGTTTGGCCCAGTTTATATCCCATAAAAAACTTCTTCTAAGTTTGAACAATCTCAAATATCACTCACGTGTATCCTGCATCGACATCTGCATGGCGAACGCAATCTGTTCCTCTTCAGTCATGGTGGCAAAGTCCGGCTGTCCGCCGACAGGATGCGCCGCTGTCGCCATGTCCCTGAAGTTACAAACGTTGGTAGAAAAAAATCCAAAAATTATACAGGGTACGACAAAATCCCGACAATTTCATTGGTAGAAGTTACCAACGAAAAGGTACAAAAGTCAATGATGAGGGAAAAAATATACAAAAAAATCCCACATTTTATTAATTCCCACATGAATCCGGAGCATTTTTCAAAAGAAACGAAAAAAAAATTCTTCGTTTTTCATGACTCTGTTGGTAGCTTTCAAATATCACCGCAAGAAAGCGCTGTATGGAGAGTTTCAAGTGGCCCTACCTATTCACAAGTAATGGCAATAAACTCCTAATACCTAATGAATGTAACTAACTATAGTGATCTTCTTTCACATAGCAACTTCAGTGTCCAAATGATTTATAGCCTGAGCACAACAGGTCCAATAAACCGTGTAGGAACAGAATAGTTGATGGACATTCTACATAAAAGTTAGTTATTATTAAATATGTTTATATTAGACATCCTAGGTTATAAAGTTATTAAATAGGTAACTACAAAACTTATTACCTTTATATGATACAATGGATACACGTTCTGGTTTTGATCTTAGGATAAGAGGATAAGATCAAAACTGGAATGTGTATTCATTGTACCATATAAGTAAAGGTAATAATTAAGTTTTGTAGTTACCTATTTCATAACTTTAAAAGTTAGTGTTACTTTATTACTGAACTTCCCAGTGTTTATATTGAGTATGCTAGTACAGCTCAACTTACGGAGCAAAAAATGAGAGATAAATGTAGTTTGTCTACCCAATGAATAACCATTTACATTATCTTGGACTCATTCCTCAAAGGAGTCCTCACTTAGATATTTTACAGTTCTTTCACTCTAGGAGTCTAGGCACAAAAGGAACTGTGTATTTGTTTTTACTATTTTGCTGTGTGAGGAGTGGTAAGTTTTTGGTGAAAATTATTGCTAGGAAAGAGCAAGAGCCCGCGGAGATGACTCCTACTAAACAAAATTCAATTTAATTTGGTAGGTAGGTACAGTACTTGCAGCTAGAAATGTACCTACCATTGCCATTGCAAAGCTGACACTTGTCTAGTCTTCTAGAAACATTTTTTAAAAAGTACTTACTTGGATTGAAGGAACTCCACTCTCCACAAATTGATTCTCTTGTGTCCGAGGAGGTAGGTAATATTTAAATGCAATAGTTTTGTCAATTTAATTCAGAATTAAAATAATCAAATTAAAAAAAAATAATAATAATAAAAATTAACTGGTCTGCGAAAATCGCGCCATGAAATTTTTCCAAAAATCAAAGCTAGGTATACAAAAGTGTTGAGCTAAACGGACTCTGTCATGTCCTACTTTAACAGTCCAAGTAAAGCACTGTAAAAAATCATTTTTGCATGTTCTCTTTCAGATTCTAGAAGACATCAGTGGTAACACATTTGTCTCGAATCCTAACGCACCACAGGCTGACCACAATGCAGAAACTCATCAGTTTACTCGCACCAAAGAACAGGATCATCTGCTTGGCATATTCTCACATGAAGAAGTTACAGGCAAGTATTGATTTGCAGGATTTTTCTTCTTCTTCTTCTTCTTCATCTTCTTCTTCATCTTTAAAGTTTTCATAGAGGGGACTGTAATGACAGAGGTCTTATCGATCCAAAGCTGTCGCCACAGGGGTAGTGTCCATGCTCATCGCTAGGGCGCGCTCCAGCATCGCCTCTTCTGACCCGGGGGCATCCTTGGCCTCCGCAGTCGGCTTCGGGACGGCGGAGGAGGCGGATGTGTCTGCTCCTGAGGCTCCCTCTGCCGCGCGCCGGGCTTCGGATTCTTGCCGTGCCCGCTGCTCTTCCATTGAGACGCGAAGTGCCTGTGTGACAAGTTGAGTGGAAGAGAGATGAGTTTAAGTTATTTAAGATTCATGAAATATTTTTTTACCAAGCTGTAAGATATTGACTGCGGGCAGCGGGAAAAATGCCCATGAAATTGTAACTGGTACAGAGTCAATCCTGTTTATTGTGTAAATAAATACCTAAATAAATAATTAAAGTTTTCAGTGACACAAATTGACCCATTTGCAATCAAACCATGTAAATACTTACCAAAGCCAGTTCGGGATCTTCGTTGGGATCAACACCAAATTCATAGGAGGATCCTGGGGCACCTCCCGCACCATCTTCTCCCTGTATGATGGGTGATGATATAAGAGCATCGGATAGATGAGGTCCTACGGCTACCGTCACCATGTGACTACCCGAGCCATCCTTGCCGTTGAGTGTGCTGATGAATGTGTTGAGAAGTTCTGTGTTCACCACCTGATGATATTGTGAGTGAGGGGATAAGAAAGGATTGAGATTAAAATTGGATTTCGAAGACTTTTTTTTACTTAGCTCAAGCAAAAGTTGCCAGTAAGCTCTCTCTCCCTCCCTCTCCTATCTTTCCTCTCTCTTCTCTCTCATCACTTTTTTGTAATTAGTAGGGTATACCTATTTTAAGTGACAGAGGTTCAATCTCTACCCAGAGCATACTTTATCCAAAAGAGATAAAGTTCATTGTTCGTACAGCTAATTTTTTCCTACCCTTTCCTCCTTCTCTCTTTTATTTTGAAATAACAATAAGATAAAAAAAAAGTCCCTTACCTCTTCTCCAAAAGACACAATATCCACATTGACTTTCTCCTTTTTCAGACGTTTGGCCAGCTTTGTAAGCTCTCTTTCTTCCAAGTCAACAGGGCTGCCAACAAATGCTATGATTCTCATTTTGTGATTCTTGCCTTGCCTGTGTTTCAATGCCAGCTGAAAAAGAGAGAAAAAAAAAATACCAATAAAATGGGTTATGTATAGTTTTACAGAGTAAAATAAAAAAAAAATAAAAAATAAAATAAAATAGAAAGTAAAAAATGCATGTGTCAGATGCACAAATTAATAAATACTGTGACATATAAATATGATAGCCACAAAAAATATGAAGCAGCTGGATTCACAAGAATTAAGTTTCACCCCACATATTAAATAGGTATGTAAATCATAGTCTACTCAAACTCACATGTGCAATTCTAATCCCAGTCATGAAATTGATGTTACCATTTGGCTGTACTTGGTGAAGTTTGGACAAAATTCTGCCAACATCTGAGGTCAAAGTTGCCAAAACTTCAACAGAGCTGAAAATAAAAAAAATGTATCATGTCAATGGACTTTGGAAAGGTTTGGAATAATTTTCAAGTCACCTGAAAGGGGGTGGATTTCATCAACCTTCTTTTTAAAACCTAACAGTTTGTTAGCTCAACAAGTCCAAACAAATCAAATGGAACTTAAATCTAGTTAGCTTAACAGTGGTTAAGTAAGCCTAAACAAATCATATGGAATTTACAAGCCTGATACTATATCCTCACCCAAGAGATCTTATACTCACTCTGCCATGGCTAAGAGGCCAACATTGTTTTCTGGGTTGGATCTAGTTTTGGAATGGCAAACCAAATTGACAGCATCTTGTTGTGCCTGTAGTCTTGTCGGAAGAAAGTCACCATTTCTCATGAAGTCACTGTTGTCCACACTGAAAAATAATTTGAACACAAAGTTTGAGCCATGGTCTAAATATTTTACTTACCAGTTTATTATTATTATTTTATTATTATTACTACAAACCTGTATGGAAACTTCCAAGTTTCCCCGTTGGCTCTGAATAAAGTTAAGCGGTCAAACTTTCTTGACTTGGCGGGGCGGAGCGCTACCGCGCTCCTTAATACTGAGAGCATAACTGCGGTTTTCGATAGCATAATATTCAGGAATTGACTACTAGGTCAATCGCAATGCTGTGCCCACTACAATCATAAATAATTGGAGTAGAGAGTATACCTAAAGGGCAAAGGGGTTGAAAATTCTTGTCCATTTTTCATCAAAAGGTGAATGCAGTAAAATTTTGCTGCATCATCCTGGCCAAAAGGTACTCCCGTCTCAAAGTATTGTGATCAAGATACAAGTCAACTTACCAGATCATGGTACTTTCCAAAACCATCCTTGTGGGATTTTCTTTCAACAAATTCGATAAAAAATGAAATACAGGACCACTTTTGGAGAAAAACTTGGGAAAAACTTCAGGATGATTTTAATTTTTGAGATTTTTAAAAAATTCAAATTTTCCTTTCAACTTTTATCAACGAGCACAAAGGAATTCATTTTGGAAATGAGTCACGTCGCGGGAAAATTCAAATTTAGTGAACGATTGCTGATGATAAGTGGAAGGGGTGAACTTTTTCTAGACTTTTCCAAGTTTTTCTTTTATTCTTTTTTACTTTTGTCTATTATTGATCAGAGGAGAGGTTTTTCCTAGAGAGAGGTAAGTTTTCAAGATATTTCTCCTTCTCCATCATTTACACCTTCTCCCTTCAGTTGAACGTGAGAAAAACATGTGTGCCTGTTACTGTTACAATCAGGTGGGTAGGTATTGAATTGAACACTTTGAAACCTTTGAATGTATACCCAATCTACCTTCATGGATTATTGAAATTAATACTTCTTGTTTAACTCCCAAGTTTAAAGCTTTCCGAATCAGAAATTTTACTCACCAACCCTTCAGACTCAAATAAATGTCCTTTTTGTACAGCTAAATGTTGAACCTTTTCTTTTTACAGGTGCTCTAAATTTCTGTTAAAATGGGAGAGAACAAACCCTTGTTCAGGACTTTAAATGCCGAGGACCCTGATCCAGAAACTACGGAGATTGAAAGCTTGTGCATGAATTGTGGTGAAAATGTAAGTTTCCTCTGGTCTTTTTTTTTTTTTTTTTTGCAAACTGCAATTTAATTTAGCCAGCAGGTTGAGCATAATGAATGCTGCAGTTCCTGGTAGATTGCTGTAGCTGGATAGTTCTTGAAGGGAGGGTAAAATTCCTGTAATCCTGATTTCCCCTTCAAATTTCTCAATTTTCAGGGCACAACCAGATTGCTATTGACAAGAATCCCATTCTTCAAAGACCTCGTACTCATGTCATTCGAGTGCCCTCATTGTGGCTACAAGAACAACGAGATACAACCAGGTGGTCAGATAGAGGAGAAAGGTGTCCGAATCAATCTCAAAGTAGAAAATGCAAAAGATTTGAACAGAAATGTGGTTAAATCTGATTTTGCATCCATCAAAATTCCAGAGTTGGACTTTGAAATTGCTTCCCAAACACAGAAAGGAGGTGAGTCCAAAGAGTGGGTAGTTGGGTACATGCACTTGACTTTTTTGTTTCCTTGTACATATAAAAATATTAATGAAATTTTATATTCAGCCCAACACTTTAAAACAAATATTAGTGGTTTTCTTTAAAAAATAAATAATAATTATTATTATTATTATTATTATTATTTTTGGATTAATCAAATGAGGAAAGGTATAAGTATTGAAGAACCAGTCTGGTTAGGAATCTTGAGGGATAAATCAGATCAGAAGCATGCTCAAATTTATTTGATTTTGTGGGGTGGAGCACTACCACTCCTTAATAAACTCTGAATACTTAATTAAAGTTTTAATAGTTTCATGACCCACTTCAAGTTGCACAGTAAAATGTTTTATTTATTGTATATTTCAGAGGTCACAACTGTGGAAGGTGTGTTGGATAGAATCATCCGAGGACTCAGTCAAGATCAGGAAACAAGAAGAAGAGATCATATGTATTTGTAAAGTTTAGTTATGTTATTGTTGGTCCTTTTTTTTTAAATGTTTATTTTCTAAATAAATTACGAAAACAACAAATATTTACGGTTTTTAAAAGCGTACAATGAATATTGTGTTATTTTCATCTTTTCATATGAATATTTCATCTTTTCATAGCTCTATTTTATAAGTAGGTACATACATTTTACATAGAATAGAATAGAATATACCTTGTTTATCCTGCCCGAATAGGACTGAAAAGTCCCTTTACCCCAGCAGTCTAAACAAGGTCTCTAAACAAGGTTACATAATGACATACATGACTAAAGTTTACTCTCTATAACTTCTTCTATGTTTCTTCTCTACTACATTCTCTTTTCTCTTTCATCCTCTTTTTCCTCACTTTGAAGTTTTTATTCTTCACTCTTCTTTTCTTCTTGTTCTGTTTCTCTTGTTCCTTCCTTTTCTCTCCTCTGGTTCATTTTGCTCCGAATTTCAATCTTCTTCCTTCATCCTTCTTCTTCTTCTTCTTCTTCTCTTGCTTTTTTCTTGTAGACGTCTACACCTACAATCTACATCCCATCATATGGTACGCGGTTTATGATTTTAATTTTTTGTACCGATTTGTTCGTAGATGCTTCCGCAGTAGATATCCCACTGCTAGGGCTCCCAATTCACTCAGTATGACGGCCGTTACTAACATTTTGAGACTATGTATGAAGTCTTTCTTACCTATTCATTTTTATATGTAGAATGAAAAAAAAGAAAATGTAAGATATCAAATGTGTAAAAAATTTCATCTTCTTCTTCATCTTTAAAGTTTTCATAGAGGGGACTGTAATGACAGAGGTCTTATCGATCCAAAATCGTATAGCGAAGGAGAAAGCCAGCTACCCTGAGAAAGTACCTTGTAACTTTTGGATAAAGATCACCTCGGGCGGGAATCGAACCCGCGACCTAGCGCTTACAAGGCAGTGCTGCCGATTTTGTTCCCCTTTCTTACTAAAAAATCGTCGAGTGGGAATACAATTCTTTCATCCATTTGGTAATTTGGTAATTTATTTGTTCCATAATACAATTAGTTGCTTAGAACATTTCTAATTACTTACATTCTCTAATTACTTACATCCATCCAATTACTTACTTTCTCTATTTTTGTTCTTTCTTTGCATTCTCATCTAATTACGGTCTCCGATAATTACAGGCGAGAAAGACACGGAGCCAACAGCGGAAGGAGTAATGCGTAGCATAGCACAGGGAGAGTTCACGTATGAGAACATGCTGGGAGAAGTTATGCAGTTCCCTACCAATTGTTCCCAGTGTGGCAGCCCCTGTATGACTAACATGAAGATGACAAGTATCCTTTAGTAGAATTCTATGGAAGCTGAATCCAGCAAATGTTTGAGGAAAAAAAATGGAGGGAACTGTAACTGCTAAGGTCTTATCGTCCCGAAAACGAAGAGATAACGAACACGGGATAGGAGAAAGCCGACCGTTCCGAGAACGAACATTATCCATTCAGGATAAAAAAAAATCCGCCCCGATCGGGAATCGAACCCGCGGCCTAGCGCTTATAAGGCAGACGCGCTACCAACCAAGCTAACTAGGCTGGCTACTTCTATTTCGATTATAGCTTTTTGGTTACTTTGTTTGTGTTCTCGTGTTGGTACAGAACTTAAGTGGAAGTATTGTGTCTCTTGTTGTCCATCTGATGAGGGGCAAGCTACAACATAGACCACAAGAGTCTCATGTAACATGTTCTTTTTCCCCCGATTTCGTTTATTCGCCTTCCATCCGCCGTATCACATCACGTTCACAATCTTGTTCTTGGAGGTGGTGGAAGAGTATTTTATCGACGTTTTCTCTGCCTCTTCCTTAACTCCCCCCGCTCTCAGACATTCCCTACTTCAAGGAGGTGGTGATCATGGCTACAACGTGTGACACATGCGGGCATCGAACCAGTGAGGTCAAATTTTCAGTTTCCTCATCACTCCTATTCCCTTGGTCTTCTCGATGTAGTTGTACGACACCCACAGCTCTTCTAGAGTCTCAGCTAGGGGTTCGAGACCCGCGAATGACTTGATATTGTTGCGCGCTAGAGAGAGGACTTTGAGCTTCTTCAGACCGGACAGGCTCGTTTGGTCGGTCCGTATTTTGCACCAATTCTTCTTCGTCCTGGCCTGTTCTTATTTAAATAGGGTTAGCGTTTCTTGTTTTGTTTTACTTTTGTTTACAAGATGGCTGCCCTACTCTAGGGATTTTTATTAGTCCATACTTTCGTGGAACAGGCTGTAGACCTGATAGGAGAAATCAGCCGTTCCGAGAACCTTATCTGTTTATGATAAATTTCGCCCCGGGTGGTAATCGAACCCGCGATCTATCGCTTACAAGGCAGACGCACTACCCTGCAGGCTAACTAAGCTGGCTTTAAAATACTTTTTTACTTAGCATAAAGTATAGCGAAGCTACTGTACTAAAAGAGCTTTCCTAAAGGGAATTAACTGTAAGGTCTTATCGTTCCGAAAGCGAATAAAAATAAATAAATGCGATTTTGTATTATCATTTTGTGTTGAAATAAAACCTGACCTTCCTCAGTTTTTTTTTCTTTTTCCAGTCTGACACCTGTTGTCTGAGTATACCGGAGCTGGATCTCGAAGTGGGAGCGGCGGCATTAGGCGGCAAATTCACCACAGTAGAAGGTCTCCTACGAGATATACAAGGACAGATAGGTGACCGCGGCTCTATGTTCTCGGATGCGGCAGATCCAGACGCTGCAGGCCGAATGAAAGCTTTCCTGGCGAGGCTGGATGATATTTTGACCAACAAGGAGACTATTACGCTCGTCCTGGATGACCCCGCCGGCAATAGTTATGTACAGGTGAGAGGATGTCATTTTTAGTCACCTCAATAATGTTTGAGCACTATGTTTTCGACTTTTCACCGCATTCGTAAAATTTGTAATTATTTCATACATCTTTTTTTTAACGCCTCTTCCCTCTTGATTTCAGAGCACAACGGCACCTGATCCTGATCCTGGCTTGAAGATAACATCCTACGAGAGATCTTATGAACAGAATGAAGATCTGGGTTTGAACGATATGAAAGTAGAGAACTATCAGCTAGATTCCGTACAAGAAGAACCGGAAACCGAGTCATGATAAAACGGATGCAAAATCATAAAGCAATGAAAAGAAAGCCGAGATTAAAGCAAGATATGGTGTTCTTTTATGGTACGTTATGGTTCAAGATGATGTCATTTAGTCACCTCAATAATGTTTGAGCACTATGTTTTCAACATTTCATCGCATTCGTAAAATTTGTAATTATTTCATACATCTTTTTTTTAACGCCTCTTCCCTCTTGATTTCAGAGCACAACGGCACCTGATCCTGATCCTGGCTTGAAGATAACATCCTACGAGAGATCTTATGAACAGAATGAAGATCTGGGTTTGAACGATATGAAAGTAGAGAACTATCAGCTGGATTCCGTACAAGAAGAACCGGAAACCGAGTCATGATGATAGAACGGATGCAAAATCATAAAGCAATGAAAAGAAAGCCGAGATTAAAGCAAGATATGGTGTTCTTTTATGGTACGTTATGGTTCAAGATATGGTACGATTCTTTTATGGTTCAAGATATGGTACGATTTTTAACACCCGAATTAAAACTCCTAATCGAGAGTTTTAACCAAAAGATTCATCTATCAGCAACTAGTCCAATATCACCTCTCCAAATGTGCGGAAAACTGTTTAATTCTAGGTAAATCGCTAATGCTGAATTCTAATTGGTTAATCTCTTGGATTGGTAGTTGTGCATAAGGCGTTGTGCATGTGCATAAGGGTAAGTTCAGTCTCAAAAGAGGCCTCTGCATTAGAGGTGCTAATTGTTAATTCCCGAATAATACAAGTAGATCAAATTGAAAAACTTGTTTTCTAATATTTCGCTCATTGCCAAAAAAAAAAAAAAAAAAACTCGGTAATTTAATCTAGCTAATACCTATTGCATTATTTTTACCTATGGGTTTTATGGAATAACAAAACGAGAATTTGAAACTTTGAGATTTTTTTTATATTCAAGTAAGACAGAATGGAGTATACCTTGTTTAACCTGCTCGAATAGGACTGAAAAGTCCTTTTTCCCCAGTGTAGTATTTTCTGTGAGAATAAAACGCGGGGCCTTCTGATTGGCAAGCGCGTTAGCATAGTGTTAATTCTGTCCCCTAATCACTAATCAGTCCACACTATAACCCTAGAAACCCGTCATATAATTAAGTAGCTACATACATATCCTCTATTTTGTCATAAACTTAAATATAAAGTCTGGAAAAAGCCTCAGTCACTCCATACCTCAGTCAGAAACTCCACTACATTTGGTAGTTTCAAAAAAGTCAGTCAAACATGGCTAAACCAATGAGATTGTGAGATTTCGCTGTGTTTACGTCCAAAGCGGAATCTCATTGGTTCAGCCATGTTTGACTGACTTTTATTTCACATAATAATACAACTCTAGCTAGGACACTCGATCCTATACAAAACCTTTGTTTGCGTGGAAGAGCTCCTTTTGGAGACTTTTATAATAAAGTACAAGTGCTTTATTTAGACCGTCAGCTTAGACCACAGACAGACCACAAAATCGTGCCACACTAAAGCAAAGAAAATGAAAACGCCTTACCATATCGCGCCGCATCCAGAACAAAAGCCACACTGTTGCTATCCTGGTTGAAGTCCAGATTGAAGCAGTACGTCTGGGGAATCGAACCCGCGGCCTAGCGCTTACAAGGCAGACGCGCTACCAACAGTAGCAACCACGCTAACTAGGCTGGCATGAGAGAAATGTCAGAATAGAACTGTATAACTTCTGCTACGCCAAGCAATTAGATGAACGCTGTCATTTCCTTTGTTTTTCTTTGGATAATGGGAACTAGGATTATCAATGAGACATTGTTTGGTATTCTTACCATAAAACACATGATTTTCATACATTTTGGCCAGTTAAGTTTCAAATAAAATTGATAATATCCAAGACGAGCAAAGGGGACGGAACAAATCTTGAAAAATGACAGCGTTCCTCTTATTGCTTGGCCCAGTTTATATCCCATAAAAAACTTCTTCTAAGATTGAACAATCTCAAATATCACTCACGTGTATCCTGCATGGACATCTGCATGGCGAACGCAATCTGTTCCTCTTCAGTCATGGTGGCAAAGTCCGGCTGTCCGCCGACAGGATGCGCCGCTGTCGCCACAGGGGTAGTGTCCATGCTCATCGCTAGGGCGCGCTCCAGCATCGCCTCTTCTGACCCGGGGGCATCCTTGGCCTCCGCAGTCGGCTTCGGGACGGCGGAGGAGGCGGGTGTGTCTGCTCCTGAGGGTCCTTACGTAGGAATCGACTTTTTATCTATAATAGTTTCCCAATTGCAACGCCTCCATTAGGTATGAGCTTACCTGTTAGTCTTGAAGGCCTTCATTTTTGACATCCAATAGTTTTTACAATCTTGGGTTTGAAATCAAAATCACTTCTTCGTGCACGCACACTTCGACATATTCTTATTGTTAGTTGCCATAAACGCGATTTTTTACTTTCTATTTTCCTATTCAAAACTTGGGTAATTATTACACGTTATACTTTATAGTACCTACACACTAATCGACGCAACGTCACACATCTAGGCAATAAAATAGGTCTCGAATTTATTTTCTGGTCAAATAAAAATTTATTTCAAAAAGAAGGAAAAAAAACACCTACGCGCAAAAGATACGAACTCCAACCTCCGGACTACAAATCCCAATCAAGCAACACACGACCGCACGCAAACCAACGCGATTCGAAAAGACCTTCAGTCTTTTGGACATTTCATTCCCCCGTGTGGCAAAAACTAATCACAGATTTCAGACTGATATGGGGAATAGTTTTCGTGATAACAGAATGACGCTTGCATAGCCTCTAGCCTCTCCCATTAAAATTTCATTGAAAAGAGAAACGACCCATTTGTCCCTCTCATCTCATTTTACCAGAGAATTCTTTTCCATTGAGCGATTAGACTATGGTTCAAAGTCTATTAAACTGTAAGCATAAGGCCAGCCAATCACGCTCAGACCGCGATCTCAAAGACTTGGGTGGCACTACTAAAAAAGATTATTGAAATAAGGAAATTGATTGCATAGGAGGACAGGAGGTACTTCCCTTGCCGGTATTGAAAAATGCCGACCCCGCTTGAACGGGAACATGGCAAAGCAAAAGAAGAAGAAGAAGATTGCAAAGGAGGTACTTCGTAATGTTGTGATATCCACAAAAGTTGTGAAAAAGCTCTCATTAATTAATTAATGATTAATTTAATTTGACCTGGGTCTGTCAGAAAGTCTGAGCGTGTGTGGCAGAAAAATCTAGAGTAGAGACCTATGTCTGCCAGCTGGCAGGCCGTCTGAGAAAAGAAGGAACGAGAATTCTACATTATGTGTAAAAATTATGTAAATTTAAATTTTAATGTAGCATTGATTGGACAAAAGTAGTAAGGTAATAGTAATATTGAAGTTTTTATCTATAATAGTTTCCCAATTGCAACGCCTCCATTAGGTATGAGCTTACCTGTTAGTCTTGAAGGCCTTCATTTTTGACATCCAATAGTTTTTACAATCTTGGGTTTGAAATCAAAATCACTTCTTCGTGCACGCACACTTCGACATATTCTTATTGTTAGTTGCCATAAACGCGATTTTTTACTTTCTATTTTCCTATTCAAAACTTGGGTAATTATTACACGTTATACTTTATAGTACCTACACACTAATCGACGCAACGTCACACATCTAGGCAATAAAATAGGTCTCGAATTTATTTTCTGGTCAAATAAAAATTTATTTCAAAAAGAAGGAAAAAAAACACCTACGCGCAAAAGATACGAACTCCAACCTCCGGACTACAAATCCCAATCAAGCAACACACGACCGCACGCAAACCAACGCGATTCGAAAAGACCTTCAGTCTTTTGGACATTTCATTCCCCCGTGTGGCAAAAACTAATCACAGATTTCAGACTGATATGGGGAATAGTTTTCGTGATAACAGAATGACGCTTGCATAGCCTCTAGCCTCTCCCATTAAAATTCATCATGTCAATGGACAAACTTTGGAAGGGTTTGGAATAATTTCCAAAGACACCTGAAAGGGGGTGGGTTTCATCAACCTTCTTTTTAAAACCTAAGGGTAATGTTACACCAAGCACACATTGTTTGCAAACAATGCGTGCTTCGTGTAACATTACCTTTAAACCAACAGCAGCCTGATCAACTTCGCACACACAAAAAAACACTGTTTGCAAGCCAATGTTTGTGGAAAAATGATTGCAAACATTTGCAAATACTGTTTGCAAACAATGCGCGCTTGGTGTAACATTACCCTAACAGTCTATTAGCTCAACAAGCCCAAACAAATCAAATGGAACTTAAAGCTTGTTAGCTTAACAGTGGTTAAGTAAGCCTAAACAAATCATATGGAATTTAACAGCCTGATATATCCTCTCCCAAGAGATCTTATACTCACTCTGCCATGGCTAAGAGGCCAACATTGTTTTCTGGGTTGGATCTCGTTTTGGAATGGCAAACCAAATTGACAGCATCTTGTTGTGCCTGTAGTCTTGTCGGAAGAAAGTCACCATTCCTCATGAAGTCACTGTTGTCCACACTGAAAAATAATTTGAACACAAAGTTTGAGCCATGGTCTAAATATTGCACTAACCAGTTTATTATTATTATTATTACTAGGTACTACAAACCTGTATGGAAACTTCCGAGTTTTTCCATTGGCTCTGAATAAAGTTAATACTGAGAGCATATTAACTGCGGTTTTCGATAGCATAATTCAGGAATTGACTACTAGGTCAATTACAAATCACCATGCTGTGCCCACTACAATCAAAAATTGGAGTAAAGAGTATACCTGAAGGGGTTGAAAATTCTTGTCCATTTTTCATCAAAAGGTGAATGCAGTAAGATTTTGCTGCATCATCCTGGCCAAAAGGGAGTACTGTCTCAAAGTGTTGTGATCAAGATACAAGTCAACTTACCAGATCATGGTACTTTCCAAAACCATCCTTGTGGGATTTTCTTTCAACAAATTCGATAAAATGTGTCTCTTGTTGTCCATCTGATGAGGGGCATACTACGACATAGACCACACGAGTCTCATGTAACAGATGTTCTTTTTTCCCCCGATTTCGTTTATTCGCCTTCCATCCGTCGTATCACATTACGTTCATAATCTTGTTCTTGGAGGTGGTGGAAGAGTATTTTATCGACGTTTTCTCTGCCTCTTCCTTAACTCTCTCCGCTCTCAGACATTCCCTACTTCAAGGAGGTGGTGATCATGGCTACAACGTGTGACACATGCGGGCATCGAACCAGTGAGGTCAAATCGGGTGGTGGTATCGAACCCAAGGGTGTCAAGATTGAAGTGTTTGTCTCGCAGGCTGAGGACTTCTCCAGAGATGTACTTAAGGTGAGGTTGTAGTGACAGTTTGGTCGGTCCGTATTTTGCACCTCTTCTTCTTCTTCGTCCTGGCCTATTCGTATTTACTTAAATAGGGTTAGCGTTTCTTGTTTTGTTTACAAGATGGCTGCCCTACACTAGTGATTTTTATTAGCCCATACTTTCGTGGAACAGGCTGCAGACCTGATAGGAGAAAGGTAGCCGTTCCGAGAACCTTATCTGTTTATGATTTAGGCCGTTCCAAAAACCTTATCTGTTTATGATAAAGTTTGCCCCGGGCGGTAATCGAACCTGTGACCTAGTGCTTACTAGGCAGACGCACTACCCTGCAGGCTAACCAGGCTGGCTTTAAAATATTTTTTTACTTAGCATAAAGTACTTATAGCGAAGCTACTATACTAAAAGAGTCACTCTGGCTGTATGGTCGAGGCTTAGTGCCAAACCAATGCCAAAAAAAAAAAAAAAAACTAAAAGAGGTTCCATAAAGGGAATTAATTCTGTGTTCACCACCTGATGATATTGTGAGTGAGGGGATAAGAAAGGATTGAGATTAAAATTGGATTTCGAAGACTTTTTTTTACTTAGCTCAAGCAAAAGTTGCCAGTAAGCTCTCTCTCCCTCCCTCTCCTATCTTTCCTCTCTCTTCTCTCTCATCACTTTTTTGTAATTAGTAGGGTATACCTATTTTAAGTGACAGAGGTTCAATCTCTACCCAGAGCATACTTTATCCAAAAGAGATAAAGTTCATTGTTCGTACAGCTAATTTTTTCCTACCCTTTCCTCCTTCTCTCTTTTATTTTGAAATAACAATAAGATAAAAAAAAAGTCCCTTACCTCTTCTCCAAAAGACACAATATCCACATTGACTTTCTCCTTTTTCAGACGTTTGGCCAGCTTTGTAAGCTCTCTTTCTTCCAAGTCAACAGGGCTGCCAACAAATGCTATGATTCTCATTTTGTGATTCTTGCCTTGCCTGTGTTTCAATGCCAGCTGAAAAAGAGAGAAAAAAAAAAATACCAATAAAATGGGTTATGTATAGTTTTACAGAGTAAAATAAAAAAAAATAAAAAATAAAATAAAATAGAAAGTAAAAAATGCATGTGTCAGATGCACAAATTAATAAATACTGTGACATATGAACATTACCAATAAAATGGGTTATGTATAGTTTTACAGAGTAAAATAAAAAAAAAATAAAAAATAAAATAAAATAGAAAGTAAAAAATGCATGTGTCAGATGCACAAATTAATAAATACTGTGACATATGAACATGATAGCCACAAAAAATATGAAGCAGCTGGATTCACAAGAATTAAGTTTCACCCCACATTAAATATGTAAATCATAGTCTACTCATACTCACATGTGCAATTCTAATCCCAGTCATGAAATTGATGTTACCATTTGGCTGTACTTGGTGAAGTTTGGACAAAATTCTGCCAACATCTGAGGTCAAAGTTGCCAAAACTTCAACAGAGCTGAAAATAAAAAAAATGTATCATGTCAATGGACTTTGGAAAGGTTTGGAATAATTTTCAAGTCACCTGAAAGGGGGTGGATTTCATCAACCTTCTTTTTAAAACCTAACAGTTTGTTAGCTCAACAAGTCCAAACAAATCAAATGGAACTTAAATCTAGTTAGCTTAACAGTGGTTAAGTAAGCCTAAACAAATCATATGGAATTTACAAGCCTGATACTATATCCTCACCCAAGAGATCTTATACTCACTCTGCCATGGCTAAGAGGCCAACATTGTTTTCTGGGTTGGATCTAGTTTTGGAATGGCAAACCAAATTGACAGCATCTTGTTGTGCCTGTAGTCTTGTCGGAAGAAAGTCACCATTTCTCATGAAGTCACTGTTGTCCACACTGAAAAATAATTTGAACACAAAGTTTGAGCCATGGTCTAAATATTTTACTTACCAGTTTATTATTATTATTTTATTATTATTACTACAAACCTGTATGGAAACTTCCAAGTTTCCCCGTTGGCTCTGAATAAAGTTAAGCGGTCAAACTTTCTTGACTTGGCGGGGCGGAGCGCTACCGCGCTCCTTAATACTGAGAGCATAACTGCGGTTTTCGATAGCATAATATTCAGGAATTGACTACTAGGTCAATCGCAATGCTGTGCCCACTACAATCATTGTTGGTCCTACATTTTTAAAATGTTTATTTCCTAAATAAATTTCGAAAACAACAAATATTTACGGTTTTTAAAAGCGTACAATGAATATTATGTTATTTTCATCTTTTGATCTTTTCATATGAATATTTCATCTTTTCATAGCTCTATTTTATAAGTAGGTACATACATTTTACATAATGACATACATGACTAAAGTTCACTCTCTATAACTTCTTCTATTTTTCTTCTCTGCTACATTCTCTTTTCTCTTTCATCCTCTTTTTCCTCACTTTGAAGTTTTTATTCTTCACTCTTCTTTTCTCTTCTTGTTCTGTTTCTCTTGTTCCTTCCTTTTCTCTCCTCTGGTTCATTTTGCTCCGAATTTCAATCTTCTTCCTTCATCCTTCTTCTTCTTCTCTTGCTTTTTTCTTGTAGACGTCTACACCTACAATCTACATCCCATCATATGGTACGCGGTTTATGATTTTAATCTGGAAGAAGCTCTACAGATTGATGCCTTTATTGAAAAAGTTGCTAAACTCAAGCAACTAGAATCCCCATTTACAATGGTAATAGATCCCTTTTCCATAGTGCTGAATATACTTTGGATTATATGCAAATGCATATGCAAAATGTTTTGCATATTTTGACAGTTAAATTTGTGTAAAAAGCTGATTTAGTTATGCATTTTATGTGGCATATTTTGGTCATTTTATGGTGCATTGATTTTAATTTTTTGTACCGATTTGTTCGTAGATGCTTCCGCAGTAGATATCCCACTGCTAGGGCTCCCAATTCACTCAGTATGACGGCCGTTACTAACATTTTGAGACTATGTATGAAGTCTTTCTTACCTATTCATTTTTATATGTAGAATGAAAAAAAAGAAAATGTAAGATATCAAATGTGTAAAAAATTTCAACTGGAATAAAAGATACCAAAGGAATAAAAGATTAAAAATCATGATCGGCTAATAATGCAGTGCCTTTCCTACGGTTTAATATAATTATTATTTAGCCAAATATCAAGGAACCTTTTTACGTTGCAAGTTAGCTTGCAAGGTAAAAAGGTAAAGTGTCCGTAAAGTGTGAGGATGTTCAATTTTTGAAAAAGTGGTCGGCACGATACTCCATTCCAGGATATTGTGTCCTCATTTTGGGAGGAAACTCTACTTGGAAGCCCAAATATGGATCTGACAGCTCTCTTTTGTGCAAGAAATATATCAGAGGAGGAAGCTGAAAATCCCCAATAAACAATACCATAGCTTAAAAGACTATGAATCTCTTGCTTTTTTCTTGTAGACGTCTACACCTACAATCTACATCCCATCATATGGTACGCGGTTTATGATTTTAATTTTTTGTACCGATTTGTTCGTAGATGCTTCCGCAGTAGATATCCCACTGCTAGGGCTCCCAATTCACTCAGTATGACGGCCGTTACTAACATTTTGAGACTATGTATGAAGTCTTTCTTACCTATTCATTTTTATATGTAGAATGAAAAAAAAGAAAATGTAAGATATCAAATGTGTAAAAAATTTCAACTGGAATAAAAGATACCAAAGGAATAAAAGATTAAAAATCATGATCGGCTAATAATGCAGTGCCTTTCCTACGGTTTAATATAATTATTATTTAGCCAAATATCAAGGAACCTTTTTACGTTGCAAGTTAGCTTGCAAGGTAAAAAGGTAAAGTGTCCGTAAAGTGTGAGGATGTTCAATTTTTGAAAAAGTGGTCGGCACGATACTCCATTCCAGGATATTGTGTCCTCATTTTGGGAGGAAACTCTACTTGGAAGCCCAAATATGGATCTGACAGCTCTCTTTTGTGCAAGAAATATATCAGAGGAGGAAGCTGAAAATCCCCAATAAACAATACCATAGCTTAAAAGACTATGAAAGTATCCAAAGTATGAAACCAGTGCCGTGTGTACGGATATGTTTTTACGTACGGCATTTATGGCATAAGTGGCGGATGTCAACTTAAAGTTAGCTTCGATTCCTCTCTCGAGGCGGAACTTTATCCTTGACATATAAGGTTCGTTCTCAGAACGGCTGATTTTCTCCTGTATCCTGTCCTCCTCGTTTCGTTTTCAGAACGATAAGACCTCCATTGTTACAGTTCCCTCTATCAAATCTCCTAAATTAATAATAATAAATCTTGGTCACTCTGGTAAGACTTCGCCATCCAGTTTCTTCAAGTTGGGCAATCTCTTCTTGACTTCAGATTTGTACAGGGGATCATCCATTCCTTCCACCAGTGGATTGCCTGAAAGTAGTCCAACCAGATAACTATTGAAAATGTGTGAGGGCTTGACAAAGTATCCCGCCTGGATTGATTTTTTTTTTTCAAACAGGTTTGATAGAGGGAACTGTAACTGCTATGGTCTTACCGTCCCGAAATCGAAGAGAGAAGAAGGATAGGAGACTGCAGCCGTCATATACAAAGTAAACTTGTATATGACCTTTTATGAGCGGAGTAAACTCACACGTTTTTGTGGGACTTGGGAGTAAAATCACGTTTGCCCGAAAAGAAAACTTACCACAGAAAACCCGAATGGTGTGTAAAACCCTCGTCATGAGAAGACCTAAGGTGTTAAAAGTGACGTTAAACCCCTATACTTACCGCAGAAAACCAAATCGATCAGACTCGGACACTCGCCCAGCTTGACAAACTCCGCCCACTCCTTCACCAAATTGTTACTCATGTACAACACCTTCAGTTTCCTCATCACTCCTATCCCCTTGGTCTTCTCGATGTAGTTGTACGACACCCACAGCTCTTCTAGAGTCTCAGCTAGGGGTTCGAGACCCGCGAATGACTTGATATTGTTGCGCGCTAGAGAGAGGACTTTGAGCTTCTTCAGACCGGACAGGCCGTTGATCTTTTCGATCATGTTGGTGGACAGCGAGAGCTTTCTGGAAACATGTATTTTACAAAAAAATTGAAAATTTCAATTTATTTTTTGAAGTGGTCTGATAGAAAAAAAACTGACCATGAAAATTTTACCCGATTACATTATTTTCCTTCCTGTAGGATAAGGAAAGTAAAATTACCAGCCTAGTTAGCTTGGTTGGTAACGCGTCTGCCTTGTAAGCGCTAGGCCGCGGGTTCGATTCCCGCCCGGGGCGGATTTTATCCTAGGCTGGCAGTTCACAGTTTTCTCAACTATAATGATTACCTTTGATTCTTCTCTTTACTACTACAATCTACAATCTAACATCATCAGGGAGGTAGAAAAAAAATCAAGTATTAGGAGACCAGGAAAGATCTGCGTTAGAGAGTTCTTAACATGATTGATGGATAACCTTTGATTCTTTCTTTCACTGTTACCATCAAAAGGGAGGTAGAAAAAATTCAAGTATTAGGAGATCAGAAAAGCTCCGCACTAGAGTTCAAGCATTTTTCTTTTTTTTTTTTTCAATGATTATTCGTCTAGCGAGAGCTTTCTGGAAACATGTATTTTACAAAAAAAAATTGAAATTTTCAATTTATTTATTTTTTGAAGAGGTCTGATAGAAAAAAAACTGACCATGGAAAATTTCACCCGATTACATTATTTTCCTTCCTGTAGGATAAGGAAAGTAAAATTACCAGCCTAGTTAGCTTGGTTGGTAGCGCGTCTGCCTTGTAAGCGCTAGGCCGCGGGTTCGATTCCCGCCCGGGGCGGATTTTATCCTGAGGGGATAGGGTTCGTTCTCGGAACGGCCATCCTCTCTTCTTCTCTCTTCGATTTCGAACGATAAGACCTTAGTTGGTAGTTTCAGTTCCCTCTATCATTTCTATCAAATCTCTTTGGATTTAAAAACTTACTCGCAATTGGTTAGGACAGCTAAGGAGCTATCCATTTTCTCAATGAACTGCATCTGTAGGCCAACTTCCTTCGCCTCTGATATTGGTATACCGTTCTCCTCTTCCCACTTCTTCAGGGCATCCTTCAGGTTTGGTTTGGCCTGGAATTGAAATTCCGAGAGGTTTAGGGATATCAAAAACTTTGTTAATACCTACCTAGATAATTGCCTACATAAGATTTTCGTTTAGGTATAAATTGAAAAAAAAAAAACACTGAATTCAAGCGTGCCCTCATGCTTGAATTGTAAGCACTAGATCACGGGTTTGACTCCCGTCCGGGACAAACTTAATCCCTCAACATAAGGTTCATTCTTCGAACAGTTGGCTTTCTTCTATCCTCTCCACCCCACCTTCTCTCTTTGACTATGGGACGATAAGATGACTGTGGGACGATAAGATGACTGTGGGACGATAAGACCTCCGTTCTTACAGTTCCCAAACTTTTAAAACATGACTTGATATGCCAAATAGAAGTAGGTATACCCTATAGGGTACCTATCTAACTTGAAAATAGCTTACCATTGTAAAAAGACAGCACTTTCTGAGGCTACCGCTAACCTGATTGTCCAAACACGATGCAACAAATAAATCACACGAGAAAACTTCGCGTAAAAATTTAAGAGAAGTGAAAAGTTTTCTCAAATTAAAATAATGTTCTTCGGAAAAAATTAAAAAGATAAAAACTCGTGCATTGAGCAAATTATGGTAAAGTGAAAAGTTACAAACAACTCTTATGGATTCTGGTAAAAAAGAAAAGTTACGAACTTTTGTAAAAAGAAAAAGCTCATCTTCTAGATACCTACATACCTAGGAGTCTGAGCGTCTTTCGGCCATGCCTTTTCTACAAGTTTGGCTATGCCTCGGGATGAACTAGCGGGATTCCGGAGCGAAGAGACGGAATTCAGCTAGTTCCTTATAGGAGTAGTTAAGGTACCTATACTACCTACCTTGAAAATATATGTAGCTTACCATTGTAAAAAGACTGCACTTTCTGAGGCTACTGCTCCCTTGATTGATGAAACACGATGCAATAAATAAATCACATGAGAAATGGGATAAAACTTGAGTAAAAATTTAAGAGAAATTAAAAAGTTTTTCTCGTATTAAAATACCTTCTTCCTTCTTTTACTACGGGAAAAATTAGAAAGATAAAAAAACTCGTGCATTGAGCAAAGATGGTAAAATTGATTCTGGTAAAAAAGAAAAGTTACGAACTTTTGTAAAAAGAAAAAGCTCATCTTCTAGATACCTACATACCTAGGAGTCTGAGCGTCAAAGATGTATGACGTAAAACATAACTAACATCTGTCAGCATTTCGTTGCTAGGAAAATGACATTTTTTGGCGTTACGTTGCTAGGGGAAGTAACATTTGGCTTTTCGTTGTTAGGGGAAAGTTTGATAGATAAGTACCGTGTGAGAGTCTAGTCCTCTAGTCCAGTGGTTCTCAAACTTTTTTGCATGGCGCCCCCTTTGGGCATATTCTCATTGTTTCACGCCCCCCCTACCTTACCAACCCCTCGGTATAATGGTATATTATTTTTACCTATGGGTTTTATGGAATAACAAAACGAGAATTTGAAACTTTGAGATTTTTTTTTTATATTCAAGTAAGTAGCAATGATTATTCGTCACTATGAGTTACTCTAAAAAGATCCAAGTATTAGGACATTAGGAAATCAGAAGGGTTCAGGATTTCAATGATTATTCGTCACTATGAGTTACTCTAAAAAGATCCAAGTATTAGGACATTAGGAAATCAGAAGGGTTCAGGATCAGGGTCCGTCATCAGAAGGGTTCAGGATTAGGGTCCGTCATCAGAAGGGTTCAGGATTAGGGTCCGTCATCAGAAGGGTTCAGGATTAGGGTCCGTCATCAGAAGGGTTCAGGATCAGGGTCCGTCATCAGAAGGGTTCAGGATTAGGGTCCGTCATCAGAAGGGTTCAGCATTAGGGTCCGTCTCACTCTTGATTCTCTCGACCAACAGGGCACATTTCTCCGCGGCCTGACGACACGCCTCGTTGCCTTTCTTCATGAACATGCCGGCCAACATGGTTGCCATGTTGCTCATCAGATAGTACTGGTGATCACTTGGCAACGCTGCGAGCACCACGCCTGAGAACGAATGAATGATTTTGTGAACTGGGGGGGAAAGTTCTTCAGAGAATCAGGGGCCAAAAGAGGCAGAGAATGCCTCAGGCCAGGGCCGTATCCAGGATTTTGTCCAGGAGACCTAGGTTATAGAGATCGGGACAATACTTATTACAGTGTTGCCTTACTTACCTAGGTTATAGAGATCGGGACGGAACTTCTTGTTACAGTGTTGCCTTACTTACCTAGGTTATAGAGATCGGGACAAAACTTATTACAGTGTTGCCTTACTTACCTAGGTTATAGAGATCGGGACAAAACTTATTATAGTGTTGCCTTACTTACCTAGGTTATAGAGATCGGGACAATACTTATTACAGTGTTGCCTTACTTACCTAGGTTATAGAGATCGGGACAATACTTATTACAGTGTTGCCTTACTTACCTAGGTTATAGAGATCGGGACAATAAAATGAGCTCACGTGAAGAGGCATTCAGTTATCACGTCACGTGAGCTCACGTGACGTGATGACAGTATAGCTATTACGTGAGGGCCGTGTGTGTTCTACCTTTATTGTCAGAAAAGCTACGATCGCTTTTTTTCAGAAACTTCAATTGAGTTTAATTTTAATAGTAATCATTTTAAATCTAGGAGATAGGGTTCGTTCTCGGAACGGCCATCCTCTCTTCGATTTCGAACGATAAGACCTTAGTTCGTAGTTTCAGTTCCCTCTATCATTTCTATCAAATCTCTTTGGAATTTAAAAACTTACTCGCAATTGGTTAGGACAGCTAAGGAGCTATCCATTTTCTCAATGAACTGCATCTGTAGGCCAACTTCCTTCGCCTCTGATATTGGTATACCGTTCTCCTCTTCCCACTTCTTCAATGCGTCCTTCAGGTTTGGTTTGGCCTGGAATAGAAATTCGAGAGGTTCAGGGATATCAAACACTTTGTTGTTAAGCACACCCGATTTTTGTTTGACAATTACACTGGAGTTAAGTATCAACGAGGTCACACAGACAGCCTGGTTAGCTTGAATTTCACACACTGATCGCTCTATCTCCTGAACCACAACACCTAGAAATCTGAAATTTGGTAGGAATATTCCTTTTATGGTCTAGGTGTGCAATAAGAAAGGATTTTGCGAAAATCTAAATCGATCCTGAGTTATGATCAATTTTTGATCCCTAAAATCTCCATACCAGAGACTGCGGGAGAGAAATGTTCCGCTCTCGACCAACATTTTGAGTTTCGTTTATGTTTTTAGTTCGATAACTATGCAGCTAATAGTTCTAATACAACAGTCATAGGCACATAGTCAGTCAATTATTGGTTTTGGTTTTGACTAAACAGCCAATCTATTCCTAGTTGATAAAGAGTGGAAGCATCTGTTTGATCAATATCACAACTACCATTGCACTAGTTGAATTATAACTAAATATAAATAAATCAGGAAGGTAGAGAGATTCAAGTATTAGTACATCAGCCCAGGTATTAGGGGATCAGCAAAGCTCCGCACCCCTAATACCTACTACAGTCATAGTCACATGGTCAGTCAATTATTGGTTTTGGTTTTGACTAAACAACCAATCTATTCCTAGTTGATAAAGAGTGGAAGCATCTGTTTGATCAATATCACAACTACCATTGCACTAGTTGAATTAACTAAATATAAATAAATCAGGAAGGTAGAGAGATTCAAGTATTAGTACATCAGCCCAGGTATTAGGGGATCAGCAAAGCTCCGCACTTAGAGAGTTCACAGTTTTTTTAAGAGGTTTGACAGAGGGAACTGTAACTGCTATGGTCCTATCGTCCCGAAATCGAAGAGAGAAGGAAGACAGGATAGGAGAGCATGAGAAATGGGATAAAACTTGAGTAAAAATTTAAGAGAAATTAAAAAGTTTTTCTCGAATTAAAATACCTTCTTCCTTCTTTTACTACGGGAAAAATTAAAAAGATAAAAAACTCGTGCATTGAGCAAAGATGGTAAAATGGATTCTGACAAAAAAAGGAAATTATCCACGAACTTTTGCAAAAATAAAAAGTTACTAATCTTTCTAAATACCTACATACCTAGGAGTCTATGAGCGTCAAAGATCTATGACGTAAAAAATAACTATCATCTGTCAGCATTTCGTTGCTAGGAAAATGACATTTCTTGGCGTTACGTTGCTAGGGGAAGTAACATTTGGCTTTTCGTTGCTAGGGGAAAGTTTGATAGATAAGTACCGTCTGAGAGTCTGGTCCGCTAGTAGTCTAATCCAGTGGTTCTCAAACTTTTTTGCATGGCGCCCCCTTTGGGCATATTCTCATTGTTTCACGCCCCCCCTACCTTACCAACCCCTCGGTCCATGGATTATTTTAAGTAGTGACGTAAAACTGGACAAAATTAATACGATTACTACGTGATTCGTTTATTCAATTCAGTCAAGTTTAACTTCCCTTTTGACCCAAGTAAACCCCTAAAATTAAATCATCCAAGTGAACTTTCCCCAAATTTTTATTGGGTATGACCTTGTGTTTTAGCTAACAGTACATACATTCTACACCGCATCGTCTGAACTTTGAAATCATGCGGTGCGAAAGTTACAAATAATGGTAAGTTACGTCGTTTTAAATCAAGCCCTCTTAAAAAAAAGGACTTCAAACAGTGTTGCCTTACTTACTTAGGTTATAGAGATCGGGACGGAACTTCTTGTTACAGTGTTGCCTTACCTAGGTTATAGAGATCGGGACGGAACTTCTTGTTACAGTGTTGCCTTACTAGGTAGGTAGGTACGTACAAAAAACACAAAAACCCGCGAGACAAGTAGGTTTTTTTTTCAGCCTTTTAGCATGTGATTTTTAGTAACACGGATTCAAAAACGGATTATTTGTAATTTAGTACCTATCCTTGACCTATGCACGTAATATTTACAAAAGAACCCGTCAAAATAACTGTGAAGATGGCATGAATTCATTTAAAAAATAATGATAAAAAAGAAAAAGTCCAATGTTTTTACTGTCATAAGTCAGTACATAACTGTATTCAATCGAACTCGAACTTATTTTATAAGCACCATCATCCTTAAGCTTTCTATTGAACTAAAATTAGAAAAATATCACAAAATAATTAAAATGAGGAAAATAAAAATAATCAAAGAAACAAAACTTAAGCTTTTTATTGAACTAAAATTAGAAAAATATCACAAAATAATTAAAATGAGGAAAATAAAAATAATCAAAGAAACAAAAAAGATTCAAAATCAAACTGTACGGAAACTTACATAACTAAGGAAATGGTTTGTTCAAGAAAAAGGTAATTGAGTTAACGTAAATTGTTACTTTGTTACGTACTTTTAAAGGCACTAATTTGGAAGGTAGCACGCCTACTTTGTAAGAGCTAGGTCGCGGGTTCGATTACCACCCGGGGCGAATTTTATCCAGAAACTTACATAACTAAGGAAATGGTTTGTTCAAGGAAAAGGTAATTGAGTTAACGTAAATTGTTACTTTGTTACGTATTTTTTAAGGCACTAGTTTGGAAGGTAGCACGCCTACTTTGTAAGAGCTAGGTCGCGGGTTCGATTACCACCCGGGGCGAATTTTATCCTAAACAGATAAAGTCTGTTCTCGGAACAGCTGGCTTTATATATTATTTCATCTTCCTTCTCTCTTCGCTTTCGGGAAGATAAGACCTAAAAAAAAAAAAATTCTCCCTTACAACGTTTTAACTCTAGAATAGCAGGCCATTCACGCCAACAGTAAATTTAACCTAGCATTAAACCTATATTATTTTATCTTCCTTCTCTCTTCGCTTTCGGGAAGATAAGACCTAAAAAAAAAAAAAATTCTCCCTTACAACGTTTTAACTCTAGAATAGCAGGCCATTCACGCCAACAGTAAATTTAACCTAGCATTAAACCATATTATTTCATCTCCCTTCTCTCTTCGCTTTCGGGAAGATAAGACCTAAAAAAAAAATTCTCCCTTACAACGTTTTAACTCTAGAATAGCAGGCCATTTACGCCAACAGTAAATTTAACCTAGCATTAAACTAAACGCATTCAATTTCGTTAAGTAGATAATAATACCATTGCGAAATACCTTACTCGCATTAAACTAAACGCATTCAATTTCGTTAAGTAGATAATAATACCATTGCGAAATACCTTACTCGGATACTAGGTATGATAAATTCGCAAAAATAATAGTTAGATTCTATAGAGTTTACTTCTAAATACTGTACAACTTAGAAACCTAATAAAATGAAAAAACCCAACTAAAAATATACGAAAGTAAAACAATACAAAATAAGAAGGATAGGGAGGCTAAAGAAACAAAACCAAGACCTCGCTTCACTTACTCAGACTCCTGCGCCCCAATATTTGTCCGTGTTGATTCTCCAGGGTGAGCAAAAGCAGGACCGGTCGCCTGTCCATGCCCCCCAGACAGGACGTCTTACACACGAAGCTATACATGAGGGTGACCGTGTCCGCGCCTGGTTGCGGGGGTGACAATGGGGTGACGCAGGTGTGTCGCCCGCTCCGTTCATCCATAGGATATTGACAGTGAGCGGAGGTGCATCGGACGATGTGCTTCACCACGGCCTCGAAACCTGCGGGAGAGAGAAAAAGTTAGATTACTTCCCAGACAGCACACATTTTATGTATTACGCAAATTTTCCACTTTCGGGATTCCAGATTGGTACGGATAACGTGCGTGAGAAAAAAGTAAAACGCACGTATAACAAAGAGAAAGGAAAAAAAATCGTACGCATTCCTAAAAAAATGTGTATGGAATATTGCAAACGCATAAAACAAAATTTTAAAAGACATATTTTTACATTTTTTGCAAAACAATCGTCAAACGTGTCGTGATTTTTTTACGCACGGATAACGCATGTCTTTTTTTACACATATCTAGAAACCCCAGTTGTATGCTTTGTTCTCTCCTTACCTTTATTGATCTCATTGCAAAGGGCATCGCTCACATGCAAAGGGCATCGCTCTACAGGGCGGCCCCTATGATCATCCTGGGAGTAGATGGGCGTGGCTCTAAGGAACAGAGGGGGCGGGTCCCGACACACATGCAAAGGGCATCGCTCTACAGGGCGGCCCCTATGATCATCCTGGGAGTAGATGGGCGTGGCTCTAAGGAACAGAGGGGGCGGGGCAGGTTCATCATGCTTGTAGAGAAGTTTGACTTGGATGGGCAGAACCTTGCCAATGTCAATGAACACCTTGTTGAGTTCGTACGAGTACTGAGGAATGGAATAGAATACATGGTCACAGACTTGAATAGAACACATGGTCGCAAAATAGAATAGTTTTTTTTCCAAAGAGTTGTTACAGTGTTGCCTTACCTAGGTTACAGAGATCGGGACAGAACTTCTTGTTACAGTGTTGCCTTACCTAGGTTACAGAGATCGGGACAGAACTTCTTGTTACAGTGTTGCCTTACCTAGGTTACAGAGATCGGGACGGAACTTCTTGTTATCACCCAAGTCCAGTGTGGTCAACTCAGAATCATCCATCATTTCTTCTTTGACTCTCGCTTCGAATGATCGCTTTCTATGCACAAGTCTGGACCCACCATTAGTCGATTGATTTCTTCTTCTTTTCTAGTGTTCAGACGGGATCGGCGTTTTCCGTCAGCCTCTCAGTCATTTGATATTTACCTTGCTTTAGCTCTAGAGCTAGAGTAGTCCCAACCTGGGCGATATCGCCCCCTTGGGGGCGATGGAGATTTTCATGGGGGCGATGAAGCCTTAGGGGGCGATATGTACTTCTTGTCATCACCCAAGTCCAGTGTGGTCAACTCAGAATCATCCATCATTTCTTCTTTGACTCTCGCTTCGAATGATCGCTTTCTACTTTTAGTCCGGCGTGTGGCACCGCTCGTCTGAAATTCCCTCTCCTCTTTCTCCTTGTCACGCTTGGGACATGCACACACCTTCACACCTGACGAGAGGAAAATATAATTAGATGTCTAGGGAACTTTAAACAGGGAGCAGACTAGCTTAGTCTGGCTGGGGGACTTTAAATAGGGAGGACCAGCTTGGTCTGGCTGAGGGATTTTAAACAGAGAGAATACCAGCCAAACCAGAGAATAATAAAAATTGTAGCCAAAATTAAATGTCAGCTCAAAGCAATCACTTCAGGCCTGATTGAGAGGCTGACGAAAAACGCCGACCCCGTCTGAACACGGGAAAAGAGTCTTGTGTAAAATAATAATAAAATAAAAACTCGTTTAGACTGTGGGAGTAAAGGGACTTTTCAGTCTCATTCTATAGTGCCAACCTGCCTCGGTGGTGTAGTGGTCAAGGCGCTCGCCTGGTAAACAGGAGGGCGTGGGTTCAATCCCAGCCGAGGTATGGAATTTTCAGTGTTTCCCAACCTGGGCGATATCGCCCCCTTGGGGGCGATGGAGATTTTCATGGGGGCGATGAAGCCTTAGGGGGCGATATGGGGGGCGATCAATAAAAGGAGCGATAAAGGGGGCGATGGCTATCTAGGGGCAAAAATGTAAGTAGGTACCTACTTAGTTATTTTAGTCTTAAAAAATAAATCCGAAGAGGAGAGAGAGAAAAATATTGCACGTGCGTCCGAATTTTGCCGAGCAATCCCGAAATCCTGGTTTCATTCAGCTCAGCTCCTGACGCGTGCGGTAATGCGGTTTAGTTTTTATCTTTCTAATCACAGAAGTTGAGTGTTGACAGTGAAAAAATAATTATTCATAGGAGAAAGCCAGCCGTTCCGAGAACGAACATTATCCGTTCAGGGTAAAATCAGCCCGGGCGGGAATCGAACCCGCTACTCGATTAAAGTAGCTACTCAATTATCCTCAAGAGGCTGAGTGCACTCCAAACTCCACAAGCATAAAGGCGATAAAATTATGACCCCGAAAGGAACGTTGCCTGCAAGGGAGCTTTGCTCGGGACAGTTGATGTGACGTCATGTACGGGGGTGCATGTCGTGACATTATGCGTCGGTAAATAAGATTTACTGGTATTTTTTAACTGACTGAGGGAGTAAAGGGACTTTTCAGTCTCATTCTGGAAGTTTAGCCAACACCTGAGAACAGCCTAAGACGCGTTTCGTTCTTATTTGAACTCATCAGTTAGACATAGCTCTCAGGTGCTGGCCAAGAATTTGGAAGTGTTATAAACTTCAGAGATGGAAATTGTGGAGAAACGAGAACCTGCGTTTTCTATGTAACAGTTGGTAGTGCGTCTGCCTTGTAAGCGCTAGGCCGCGGGTTCGATTCCCGCCCGGGGCGGATTTTATCCTGATGGGATAATGTTCTTTCGGAGAGTTTTGATAGAGGGAACTGTAACTGATAATTTGTTAGGTTTATATTAGACATCCTATGTATAAACCGTTTTTATTATTATTGGATACTAGGTATTTGTGTTTTTCTACTCCGATATCTCGCCTCCGATAATAATAAAAACGGTAAGAATGATGTAACTGATAAGTTCTTATCACTCTCATCGTCCCAAGAGTCAAGAGAGAGGAAAACGGGATAGGAGAAAGCCAGCCGTTCCGAGAATGAACATTATCCGTTCAAAATAAAATCAGCCCGGGCGGGAATCGAACCCGCTACTCGATTAAAGTAGCTACTCAATTATCCTCAAGAGGCTGAGTGCACTCCAAACTCCCAAAGAGTTTTGATAGAGGGAACTGTAACTGATAAGTTCTTATCACTTTCATCGTCCCAAGAAGAGAGAGGAAAACGGGATAGGAGAAAGCCAGCCGTTCCGAGAATGAACATTATCCGTTCAGGGTAAAATCAGCCCGGGCGGGAATCGAACCCGCTACTCGATTAAAGTAGCTACTCAATTATCCTCAAGAGGCTGAGTGCACTCCAAACTCCACAAGCATAAAGGCGATAAAACTATGACCCCGAAAGGAACGTTGCCAGCAAGGGAGCTTTGCTCGGGACAGTTGATGTGACGTCGTCATGTACGGGGGGTGCATGTCGTGACATTATGCGTCAGTACTTAAATAAGATTTACTGGTATTTTTTAACTGAGGAAGTAAAGGGACTTTTCAGTCTCATTCTGGAAGTTTAGCCAACACCTGAGAACAGCTTAAGACGCGTTTCGTTCTTATTTGAACTCATCAGTTAGACATAGCTCTCAGGTGCTGGCCAAGAATTTGGAAGTGTTATTTAAACTGTTCACAGTTTTCTCAATTATAATGATATTACCTTTGATTCTTCTCTTTACTATTACAATCTACCATCATGAGGGAGGTAGAAAAAAAATCAAGTATTAGGAGACCAGGAAAGATCTGCATTAGAGAGTTCTTAACATGATTGATGGGATAACCTTTCATTCTTTAATCTTTCACTGTTACCACCAAAAGGGAGGTAGAAAAAATTCAAGTATTAGGAGATCAGAAAAGCTCCGCATTAGAGTTCAAGCATTTTTCTTTTTTTTTTTAGCGCCACAGAAGTATAAGCAGGGTATATTCTATTCTACATGAGTGCATAAGGACTATTCCTTAAATCTGAACAATAGTTACCATCCATGCCTTAAATCCGGACCCAGTGCCATCCAGGAGAATTTCAAAGTTGTACTCGCCCGGGTAGTCGTTGAGAGACGGATATTGCATTGTGGCTTCCGAACATGAAGGCGCCATAGGCGGGTAGTGAGGAATAATAACCATATTGTCGGGCTGAGCGGCATGGGGTGACTCGCCTGTGTAGGCGTCCGTGATGTGGCGGTGTGTCGAGTCGCACATTACGCTTGTTGTCACGTTCTGGAAGAAAGAAGGGAGGTCGAATGAGAATTAGTTGACGTACCTAACTACCTACCTCATGATAAAAAAAACTGAAAGTTCTGGAGGAAAAGGGAAAAGTAAAGTAGAATGAAAATTAATTGACGTACCTAAACTAGGTACCTGCCTAATGATAAAGAACTATACGAAAGAAACTGGTAAACTTTTAGTCGAATGAGAATTAGTTGACGTACCTAACTACCTACCTCATGATAAAAAAAATGAAAGTTCTGGAAGAAAAGGGAAAGGTAAAGTAGAATGAAAATTAATTGACGTACCTAAACTAGGTACCTGCCTAATGATAAAGAACTACAGGAAAGAAACTGGTAAACTTTTATCGTCTTGGAAGCGAAAAGCGAGACAGGGTAGGAGGAAGCCAGCCGTTCCAAGACCGAACACAACTAAACGAAATAAATGAGGTCTTATTGTCAGTTTGTTTTTTCCCCCCAAGAGGTTTGATATAAAGAAGTGTGAATGCTGAGGTCTTATCGTCCCGAAAGCGGAGAGATAAGGAAGACAGGATAGGAGAAAGCCAGCCGTTTCAAGAATAAACCTTATCTAATTAGGATAAAGTCCGGCCCCAGGCGAGAATCGAACCCGCTACCTAGCTTTGGAAACGGAAGGGAGACAGGGTAGGAGGAAGCCAGCCGTTCCAAGACCGAACACAACTAAACGAAATAAATGAGGCCTTATCGTCAGTTTTTTTTCCCCCCAAGAGGTTTGATAGAAAGAAGTGTGAATGCTGAGGTCTTATCGTACTGAAAGCGAAGAGATAAGGAAGACAGGATAGGAGAAAGCCAGCCGTTTCAAGAATAAACCTTATCTAATTAGGATAACGTCCGGCCCCAGGCGAGAATCGAACTCGCTACCTAGCGTCAAAGATACAAAGCCTAACAAATCCCACTGCAACTTACCAGAATAAAATAAATAAATAGAAATAAAAAAATGAGTAAATAGAACTCTAAATAAACTCAACTTTAAAATTCATAAGATGAACTTTAAAATCTCAAAAACTTAACAACTTAAGTAAAATAATTTAAAATTTGTATAAAATTGTCAACAAGTTAAAATTAAAGCTTCCATTCAAATGAAACTCAAACTTGGAATGAAGAAGAAAACTGCATAGAGCTTTACTACAAACTACATCAATAGTAGGACTGAATGCAGACAAATCACAACAAGTTGGATCAAGCATGGACATTGAATCATATTAGGTACTCAAAGCATGATTCATTTGGGTACGGTCCATGATTCATTTGCGTACATAACCACAACTTCAGTGGTGGAGTGGTTAACGCGTTGGACTTCGGATCTGGAGGTTGGTGGTTCGAGTCCGTACATAACCACAACTTCAGTGGTGGAGTGGTTAACGCGTTGGACTTCGGATCTGGAGGTTGGTGGTTCGAGTCCAAGTTGAGTCATGAATTTAATCGAAATGTATTACCTAACTGGGGAACGATATTTATGACAAGCATTAACAGAATTGAAAATTTCTTGGTTCGATTCCCAGCGAACTTTGTCCTAAACAGATAGGTAAGGTTCGTTCTCGGAATGACTGGATATCTCCTATCCTGTTCTCTTCGATTTCGGGACGATAACACCTCTCCGTTGTAACAGTTTCTTTTATGTATGTACATATTAAACCCTTTTGTTTTCAACTCCCAACTAGAGATTACGAAATTCAAGACTATATTTATCATTTTGGTTTGGTAAGCCCAGTGCATGCCTTTGTTCCGGGTAAAAATCGGGAAATCCGTATTTTTTCACCATTTTGCTAGTTTGTACCGTATATGGCGAAAAAAAAGTTGGCAACCCTACTACATATTAAACCCTTTTGTTTTCAACTCCCAACTAGAGATTACGAAATTCAAGACTATATTTATCATTTTGGTTTGGTAAGCCCAGTCCTCATCAGAATCAACATACAACATGTATACTGCAAGTCATTCATAGAATATACAGGGTGTTTAAAAAAAAGTATGGTTCCTAACATTGAAAAAAATGGATTAAAGGTTGTTCTTGTTGTTGTTTTAGCGGCATTTGCTTTCGCCGAATGGCAATAGCAGAGTAAAGAAAAGGTATCTTTTTGTATCTGCTATACACCTGGGTGATGGTCTCTAGCTCTAGCCATGTTAAATTGGCTGGCTCAACCTGAACCGCAGTCAACCATCGTGAGGACTTGTTAATCACGTTTATCTTTTAGTTCCCATCTTTTTTTAGAAACTCGAGAATCTCACTCAGGATAGGTACATTTCTTGTGAAAATCTGTTGAGGTTTTCCAAGCAAAGTAAAGTGCTAGGCTGGTTAAGGTTAGCTGTTCTCCTCCCTGTTTATAGTCCCACAGCCAGACGCTGGTCTACTCTCTGTTTAACGTCCCCTAGCCAGACAATGGATTAAAAGTTCGGCTACAATAGTCGACCTAATGGTGGGTCCAGACTTGTGCAATGCAACGTGCAAAGCATTTGCATTGCACGTAAAATCAAATCTGACGAATGCGAAAATCTTTTAGTTCCCATCTTTTTTTAGAAACTCGAGAATCTCACTCAGGATAGGTACATTTCTTGTGAAAATCTGTTGAGGTTTTCCAAGCAAAGTAGAGAATTTTATGAAGTTTTAGCTAAAGAAAACTTCCCTTATGAGGGCCACCGTTGCCCCAGACAAGTTCATTCACCTCTGAGGAGCAGAAGATAATTGGTCTCTCGCATTATCAGGCTTTGGTTTCAAGGTCATCAAGACATACCACTATTGACTAGAGCAATCATACTGCTGCTGCCACATTTAAATAGACGTTGTAGCCTGCTTTGAGTCTATCTATAGAGATAGTTGCAAACATAAGCTGAAGATCGGTAACATTTCCCAATATGGATGGGTTTTGACTTTGACAGATTGAAGAATTTTATGAAGTTTTAGCTAAAGCAAACTTACCTCAAGAGGGCCACCGTTGCCCCAGACAAGTTCATTCACCTCTGAGGAGCAGAAGATAATTGGTCTCTTGCATTATCAGGCTTTGGTTTCAAGGTCATCGAGACATACCACTATTGACTAGAGCAATCATACTACTGCTGCCACATTTAAATAGACGTTGTAGCCTGCTTTGAGTCTATAGAGATAGTTGCAAACATAAGCTAGAGATCAGGAAAATTTCCCAATATGGATGGGTTTTGACTTGTACATATTGGAGTGTATTTCTACGTTTTGTATACCTAGTCCTAGAGAAATCTATCATTCAAGAATGGAATCTTTTTTGAAAGATGTGTTTTTTGAGGTTAGATTGAACTGATTACAGCTGGCCCCAATTCCCTAAAGAACTTTACTCTTTGCTAAAGTTATGACCATCGATTGATTTTTTCTTTTCTAGTGTTCAGACGGGATCGGCGTTTTCCGTCAGCCTCTCAGTAATTTGATATTTACCTTGCTTTAGCTCTAGAGCTAGAGTAGTCTAGAGTTAACTTATAAAGTGCAAAGGAAAATGAACAAAGGGAGGCAGAAACAAAAGGAAAAAAGGTAAGGCAATCTTATACATGACCTTAGCATTAGGGGCTGTCTCTCTGTGTCTGTCTATTCTCCCCCCCTCTTTCTCTTCCCCTTCCTCTTTTTCTAGAGGCATTTTACATTTTGCATTTCAAATTGGTTTTCTAGAGGCATTTTACATTTTGCATTTCAAATTGGTTTTCTAGAGGCATTTTACATTTTGCATTTCAAATTGGTTTTCTAGAGGCATTTTACATTTTGCATTTCAAATTGGTTTTCTAGAGGCATTTTACATTTTGCATTTCAAATTGGTTTTCTAGAGGCATTTTACATTTTGCATTTCAAATTGGTTTTCTAGAGGCATTTTACATTTTGCATTTCAAATTGGTTTTCTAGAGGCATTTTACATTTTGCATTTCAAATTGGTTTTCTAGAGGCATTTTACATTTTGCATTTCAAATTGGTTTTCTAGAGGCATTTTACATTTTGCATTTCAAATTGGTTTTCTAGAGGCATTTTACATTTTGCATTTCAAATTGGTTTTCTAGAGGCATTTTACATTTTGCATTTCAAATTGGTTTTCTAGAGGCATTTTACATTTTGCATTTCAAATTGGTTTTCTAGAGGCATTTTACATTTTGCATTTCAAATTGGTTTTCTAGAGGCATTTTACATTTTGCATTTCAAATTGGTTTTCTAGAGGCATTTTACATTTTGCATTTCAAATTGGTTTTCTAGAGGCATTTTACATTTTGCATTTCAAATTGGTTTTCTAGAGGCATTTTACATTTTGCATTTCAAATTGGTTTTCTAGAGGCATTTTACATTTTGCATTTCAAATTGGTTTTCTAGAGGCATTTTACATTTTGCATTTCAAATTGGTTTTCTAGAGGCATTTTACATTTTGCATTTCAAATTGGTTTTCTAGAGGCATTTTACATTTTGCATTTCAAATTGGTTTTCTAGAGGCATTTTACATTTTGCATTTCAAATTGGTTTTCTAGAGGCATTTTACATTTTGCATTTCAAATTGGTTTTCTAGAGGCATTTTACATTTTGCATTTCAAATTGGTTTTCTAGAGGCATTTTACATTTTGCATTTCAAATTGGTTTTCTAGAGGCATTTTACATTTTGCATTTCAAATTGGTTTTCTAGAGGCATTTTACATTTTGCATTTCAAATTGGTTTTCTAGAGGCATTTTACATTTTGCATTTCAAATTGGTTTTCTAGAGGCATTTTACATTTTGCATTTCAAATTGGTTTTCTAGAGGCATTTTACATTTTGCATTTCAAATTGGTTTTCTAGAGGCATTTTACATTTTGCATTTCAAATTGGTTTTCTAGAGGCATTTTACATTTTGCATTTCAAATTGGTTTTCTAGAGGCATTTTACATTTTGCATTTCAAATTGGTTTTCTAGAGGCATTTTACATTTTGCATTTCAAATTGGTTTTCTAGAGGCATTTTACATTTTGCATTTCAAATTGGTTTTCTAGAGGCATTTTACATTTTGCATTTCAAATTGGTTTTCTAGAGGCATTTTACATTTTGCATTTCAAATTGGTTTTCTAGAGGCATTTTACATTTTGCATTTCAAATTGGTTTTCTAGAGGCATTTTACATTTTGCATTTCAAATTGGTTTTCTAGAGGCATTTTACATTTTGCATTTCAAATTGGTTTTCTAGAGGCATTTTACATTTTGCATTTCAAATTGGTTTTCTAGAGGCATTTTACATTTTGCATTTCAAATTGGTTTTCTAGAGGCATTTTACATTTTGCATTTCAAATTGGTTTTCTAGAGGCATTTTACATTTTGCATTTCAAATTGGTTTTCTAGAGGCATTTTACATTTTGCATTTCAAATTGGTTTTCTAGAGGCATTTTACATTTTGCATTTCAAATTGGTTTTCTAGAGGCATTTTACATTTTGCATTTCAAATTGGTTTTCTAGAGGCATTTTACATTTTGCATTTCAAATTGGTTTTCTAGAGGCATTTTACATTTTGCATTTCAAATTGGTTTTCTAGAGGCATTTTACATTTTGCATTTCAAATTGGTTTTCTAGAGGCATTTTACATTTTGCATTTCAAATTGGTTTTCTAGAGGCATTTTACATTTTGCATTTCAAATTGGTTTTCTAGAGGCATTTTACATTTTGCATTTCAAATTGGTTTTCTAGAGGCATTTTACATTTTGCATTTCAAATTGGTTTTCTAGAGGCATTTTACATTTTGCATTTCAAATTGGTTTTCTAGAGGCATTTTACATTTTGCATTTCAAATTGGTTTTCTAGAGGCATTTTACATTTTGCATTTCAAATTGGTTTTCTAGAGGCATTTTACATTTTGCATTTCAAATTGGTTTTCTAGAGGCATTTTACATTTTGCATTTCAAATTGGTTTTCTAGAGGCATTTTACATTTTGCATTTCAAATTGGTTTTCTAGAGGCATTTTACATTTTGCATTTCAAATTGGTTTTCTAGAGGCATTTTACATTTTGCATTTCAAATTGGTTTTCTAGAGGCATTTTACATTTTGCATTTCAAATTGGTTTTCTAGAGGCATTTTACATTTTGCATTTCAAATTGGTTTTCTAGAGGCATTTTACATTTTGCATTTCAAATTGGTTTTCTAGAGGCATTTTACATTTTGCATTTCAAATTGGTTTTCTAGAGGCATTTTACATTTTGCATTTCAAATTGGTTTTCTAGAGGCATTTTACATTTTGCATTTCAAATTGGTTTTCTAGAGGCATTTTACATTTTGCATTTCAAATTGGTTTTCTAGAGGCATTTTACATTTTGCATTTCAAATTGGTTTTCTAGAGGCATTTTACATTTTGCATTTCAAATTGGTTTTCTAGAGGCATTTTACATTTTGCATTTCAAATTGGTTTTCTAGAGGCATTTTACATTTTGCATTTCAAATTGGTTTTCTAGAGGCATTTTACATTTTGCATTTCAAATTGGTTTTCTAGAGGCATTTTACATTTTGCATTTCAAATTGGTTTTCTAGAGGCATTTTACATTTTGCATTTCAAATTGGTTTTCTAGAGGCATTTTACATTTTGCATTTCAAATTGGTTTTCTAGAGGCATTTTACATTTTGCATTTCAAATTGGTTTTCTAGAGGCATTTTACATTTTGCATTTCAAATTGGTTTTCTAGAGGCATTTTACATTTTGCATTTCAAATTGGTTTTCTAGAGGCATTTTACATTTTGCATTTCAAATTGGTTTTCTAGAGGCATTTTACATTTTGCATTTCAAATTGGTTTTCTAGAGGCATTTTACATTTTGCATTTCAAATTGGTTTTCTAGAGGCATTTTACATTTTGCATTTCAAATTGGTTTTCTAGAGGCATTTTACATTTTGCATTTCAAATTGGTTTTCTAGAGGCATTTTACATTTTGCATTTCAAATTGGTTTTCTAGAGGCATTTTACATTTTGCATTTCAAATTGGTTTTCTAGAGGCATTTTACATTTTGCATTTCAAATTGGTTTTCTAGAGGCATTTTACATTTTGCATTTCAAATTGGTTTTCTAGAGGCATTTTACATTTTGCATTTCAAATTGGTTTTCTAGAGGCATTTTACATTTTGCATTTCAAATTGGTTTTCTAGAGGCATTTTACATTTTGCATTTCAAATTGGTTTTCTAGAGGCATTTTACATTTTGCATTTCAAATTGGTTTTCTAGAGGCATTTTACATTTTGCATTTCAAATTGGTTTTCTAGAGGCATTTTACATTTTGCATTTCAAATTGGTTTTCTAGAGGCATTTTACATTTTGCATTTCAAATTGGTTTTCTAGAGGCATTTTACATTTTGCATTTCAAATTGGTTTTCTAGAGGCATTTTACATTTTGCATTTCAAATTGGTTTTCTAGAGGCATTTTACATTTTGCATTTCAAATTGGTTTTCTAGAGGCATTTTACATTTTGCATTTCAAATTGGTTTTCTAGAGGCATTTTACATTTTGCATTTCAAATTGGTTTTCTAGAGGCATTTTACATTTTGCATTTCAAATTGGTTTTCTAGAGGCATTTTACATTTTGCATTTCAAATTGGTTTTCTAGAGGCATTTTACATTTTGCATTTCAAATTGGTTTTCTAGAGGCATTTTACATTTTGCATTTCAAATTGGTTTTCTAGAGGCATTTTACATTTTGCATTTCAAATTGGTTTTCTAGAGGCATTTTACATTTTGCATTTCAAATTGGTTTTCTAGAGGCATTTTACATTTTGCATTTCAAATTGGTTTTCTAGAGGCATTTTACATTTTGCATTTCAAATTGGTTTTCTAGAGGCATTTTACATTTTGCATTTCAAATTGGTTTTCTAGAGGCATTTTACATTTTGCATTTCAAATTGGTTTTCTAGAGGCATTTTACATTTTGCATTTCAAATTGGTTTTCTAGAGGCATTTTACATTTTGCATTTCAAATTGGTTTTCTAGAGGCATTTTACATTTTGCATTTCAAATTGGTTTTCTAGAGGCATTTTACATTTTGCATTTCAAATTGGTTTTCTAGAGGCATTTTACATTTTGCATTTCAAATTGGTTTTCTAGAGGCATTTTACATTTTGCATTTCAAATTGGTTTTCTAGAGGCATTTTACATTTTGCATTTCAAATTGGTTTTCTAGAGGCATTTTACATTTTGCATTTCAAATTGGTTTTCTAGAGGCATTTTACATTTTGCATTTCAAATTGGTTTTCTAGAGGCATTTTACATTTTGCATTTCAAATTGGTTTTCTAGAGGCATTTTACATTTTGCATTTCAAATTGGTTTTCTAGAGGCATTTTACATTTTGCATTTCAAATTGGTTTTCTAGAGGCATTTTACATTTTGCATTTCAAATTGGTTTTCTAGAGGCATTTTACATTTTGCATTTCAAATTGGTTTTCTAGAGGCATTTTACATTTTGCATTTCAAATTGGTTTTCTAGAGGCATTTTACATTTTGCATTTCAAATTGGTTTTCTAGAGGCATTTTACATTTTGCATTTCAAATTGGTTTTCTAGAGGCATTTTACATTTTGCATTTCAAATTGGTTTTCTAGAGGCATTTTACATTTTGCATTTCAAATTGGTTTTCTAGAGGCATTTTACATTTTGCATTTCAAATTGGTTTTCTAGAGGCATTTTACATTTTGCATTTCAAATTGGTTTTCTAGAGGCATTTTACATTTTGCATTTCAAATTGGTTTTCTAGAGGCATTTTACATTTTGCATTTCAAATTGGTTTTCAAAAGCATTTTGCACATCTCTGCTATTCAGCAACATCTGAAATTGTAAAAAAAAGTACCTACCTGGAAATCAAACCTAGGATTCCTTGGTTAAAAGTCTATGCTCATGAGCCCCTATGATGCTTTAATAGATTAATAGATAATAAAATTAAAATTATCACATACCAAACATCCCTGCTCAAAGTTCCGCTTTATGTAAACACTACCTACGTAGGTACCTACCTATATGATAATAATAGTGCTTATTTTTACTGCTCGCATAGGACTGATAAGTCCCTTTACTCCAGCAGTAGGCTACTACTATTATTGTGGTCAAATTCTCAAATTATATTGAGGATAAAATTCCATACCTCGGCTGGGATTGAACCCACGCCCTCCTGTTTACCAGGCGAGCGCCTTGACCACTACACCACCGAGGCAGGTTTATAATATGTTTTGATTGATTTTTCTTCCATTGTTTTTCGTCGTGAAAACTATTACCTAGCCGTTCATCAGTTATCAGTAGACACTGGGTATGTATGTATTACTTATAGGTAGGTAAGTACATAGGTCAGGCTTGTCCAACCCGCGGCCCGCGAAGGCCCGCCTAAAAAAATGAACGAAAATGAGAAATAACAGTAAATATACTAAATAAAATAATTAATGCATGAAAATTTTCAAATTTTAAATCGCACTGATGTCATCATGTGGTAAGTTTTCATAATAAAATAAAATTATATTATAATTACATTCCGCCAACTCTCTACCTTGGTCTCTTGCGGCCCTCGGGTGCCCTAAGGTTGGACAACCCTGACATAGGTTGTCCTTACTCAGGGGTCCTTGAAACCTAGTGAATCTCCGTGCCTGATCTAGAACTTTACTTACCGTCCAATTAATCAAAGAAGTCTGTCCAAATAAATATACATTATATTTTTTTAGAGGTTTGATAGAGGGAACTGTATCTGCCATGGTTTTATCGCCCCGAAAGCGAAGAGAGAACGAAGACAAGATAGGCCGTTCAGGATAAAATCCGTAACGGGTGGGGAAATTGAACCCGCCCCCCCGTGAGTTGAGTTTTTGCGGCCCGCCAACTCTCTACCTTGGTCTCTTGCGGCCCTCGGTTGCCCTAAGGTTGGACAACCCTGACTTATAGCTTGTACATTTTATGAGAAATGAGATACGAGAGTGAATGCAAAGCTATCGGGCAAATCAGCAATCAGCTACTTCAGTTGATGTATCGCGCTTCTACCAGAACATTTACAAACTTCGCGTTCGAATGGAAAAGTAAAAATAAAATTAAATAAGAAGTATGTGATGTATCGCGCTTCTACCAGAACATTTACAAACTTCGCGTTCGAATGGAAAAGTAAAAATAAAATTAAATAAGAAGTATGTACTTACTTAAAAATAGTAATCGTACAAAGTTCGCGTCCTTAAAAAATATAAAATAAATAAAAAAGGAAAAACAGTGATCGACATGGACATGGACAATACACAGGAACCCAAGTCTGGTCTGTAAAATGATCAACACGTAGAAACGAAATACGTTCTATGTGCGTTTTTAGTGGCAGAAAAGACACTGTTCGTGATGTGTTTTTTCCTGTAGTACTTTTTTTACAGGTGACTTGAATTAATCGCGCGTTTTGGAGGTAAACAATTTTGTTGATGCTAGTTTGCTGGTGTTTTGTTTTTGTTTATTTTGTTATTTTTCTATGTTTAAAGGAATTACCTAACAATGTTATGTTTATTCAAAAAATTGAAAATTAATTCAGCTGTGAATTGGTGATTTTTAAGAAATAAAAAAATTAAATCGATGTTTTTATGTTTAAAGGAAATTAATCAATAATGTTTAAAAGAATCTAACTTTTAGGTATTTTAAAGGAAACTGACCTCTTCAAACTAAACTTACTAAACGGTATTCCAGAGAGAAAGCTTTGACTTGAATTAATCGCGCGTTTTGGAGGTAAACAATTTTGTTGATGCTAGTTTGCTGGTGTTTTGTTTTTGTTTATTTTGTTATTTTTCCATGTTCAAAGGAATTAACAATGTTATGTTTATACAACAAATTAAAAATTAATTCAGCTGTGAGGGATTTTAAACTTCTGTTTTATGTAGGTGAAATTCTTGCTGATTTTTAATTAAATAAAAAATTAAATCGATGTTTTTATGTTTAAAGGAAATTGATCAATAATGTTTAAAAAATCTAACTTTTAGGTATTTTAAAGGAAACTAACCTCTTTAAACTAAACTAAACTTACTAAACGGTATTCCAGAGAGAAAGCTTTGACGAAAAAAAGTAAACACTGGTAGAAAATTCGTGATTGAAGTTTACTGAAATTCTAGGTGTTCTACTCACTTATAAGTACATACCTGGAATATTTTGAACTGTACAAATTGCAAGTATTTTCCTCGCCCTTAAGTAGCTCCTTTTTAAAATCTTTTTACTTTCTCTATCCTTAAGGAAGGATACCTTTACACAGGCATAAAAAGTACCTATTGGGATCAATTCAAATTTTTTAAGTCCTTTTTTTCCTCGTTATAAAAGTGATCTGACAACTTGTTTTGTGCAAGTTAGTTAGGGAACTAGTTTTAAATCTATCATGTTTTTTAATGTGAACTTTCCTCTAGGAATTACAAGTAGGTAGGCAAGTACTAAAATTTAATTGAATAGAATAGGCAATACTCTGACTCCCGCAGGGGTTGCAGTTATTTCGACTTTTTTAAAGAGGTTTGGATAGAGGTAGGCTTGCCAAATATCCAAAACTTATTCGGGATGCGAATCCGCGAACATAATTGCCGAATCCGTGAACATAATCGCAAAACCCGCGAACAAAATCGCCAAATCCGCGACCATAATCGCCAAATCCGCGAACAAAATCGCCAAATCCGCGAACAAAATCGCCAAATCCGCGAACAAAATCTCCAAATCCGCGAACATAATCGCGAAATCCGCGAACAAAATCGCCAAATCCGCGAACAAAATCGCGAAATCCGCGAATACAAAGGTGTGTTCCGGCGGAACATTTGATTTTTGACAAAAATACGGATTGTTCCGGGAAATAACGTACGGTTGGCAACCCTAATCAGGATACCAGCCTGAAATCCCTTGCTAAAAAAAATACCAAAGGTTGAGTGCAAAGGGCATCCACTCGTGAAATTTTCGTAGCCAAAACCAAATGTCAACCCAAAGCAATCACTCCAGGGCTGATTGAGAGCCTGACGAAAAGTACCGACCCCGTCTGAACACGGGAAAAGGCAATGAGATTTTTTGGAGCCTGACGAAAAGTACCGACCCCGTCTGAACACGGGAAAAGGCAATGGCACCCCAAAAATCGGGTGTGGCACCTCTTGATGGTCTGTAGTCACCTTTAAGTATGGTGCCTACAATCTTGCTAATGCGTGAAGAATTTCAAACTGCTCAGTTGACAGTATAATTAAGTGCTGATCAAGTCATTAGTTAATAAGGCGTAGGGAATTAAATACTTCAATGTAGGTACGTGTGAAGTGGAAAGTACGCAACTTGAATGTAGGTAACTAGGTATACGTTGAATGTTTGTACGTAGGCTAGATTAAAATTTCCTAAAGCCAGCCGTTCGCGAGTTATTCAAGAAATTCGAAATTTTTGGCCGAAAACTGAGCGATGTTTATGATAGAGCTCTTCAACCCTAACTTGTTGCACCCTATCACCAAGTTTTTTTTATCAGCGGAGCAGATCGGTATACTGTACATCGATTTTTAGGTTCCCCCTTTGTAAATCTCACGCCACGTCACTGGGTTTAGCCATTTAACCGCGATGACTGTTGCTAGGAAATACTGAAATGGAAAGTATTAACAGATCTAGTGTTACGAAAAAGACGTCACTGATATAAAATAAATGTAAACAATGGATTATAAACAATGTTGGTTCTGCTAGGAATGCTAGAATGAGACTGAAAAATCCCTGTACAAGAGAAAAGGTCTTTTCTTTTTTCCAAGACAAGTTTCACCTTTTTCTCATATTTGGTGGCTTAAACCTCCATCAAATGTTGGAGCACTATAGGGACATTGTTCTGAGTATTTGATATGGCAATTCAAAGTTAGGGGTGTTTGGTTCTCTGATATATTTGATATTTTTTTTGCTAGGAATGCTAGAATGAGACTGAAAAATCCCTGTACAAGAGAAAAGGTCTTTTCTTTTTTCCAAGACAAGTTTCACCTTTTTTTTTTTCATATTTGGTGGCTTAAACCTCCATCAGTATGTTAAACCTAAAGGGTCCAGACAAGATTCCCAACAATAGGCCTCTGCTGTATTTGATCAAATCCTCAAACAATGCTGAGGTTGATGATAAACCATTTTCTAAAAAAAGGTCTTTCTCTTTTTGAAATCCAAGAGATTCAAGAGCCAAGTACCATGTTAAGATGTGAGTAACAGGCTACACCACCGAGGCAGGACCACCACACCAAGTAAAGAATTAGTAATTAGCTCTTTGGGCGAGTGTGTCTTCTGTCAGATCGAACCGGAACCTAACGCTTACAAGGCAGATGCGCTACCTTCCAAGCTAGATTCGTAGAAGCTTAATCCATCCTTTAAGGCTGTTTGCCCCTCCACCTAAGTCTCTGGATGAGCTTTTTGTGTATGACCAGTATGACCCTCCAAGCTAACAAGTTGGGTCCTGGTTTGTCAAGCCTGACTCTTCAAAGTTCAACATGAAGTTAATGAATAGGTAATCAACATATCATTATCATACTTGTACTGATTTTATGGTAATGAAAAAAGTGTCATTGGAAAATTTATCTACCTGCCTCGGTGGTGTAGTGGTCAAGACGTTCGCCTGGTATTCAGAAGCCTGGGTTCAATCCCAGTCGAGGCCTAATAACCAACTCCCTTGCATTTGCACCCCTAAAAAGATTCCTGTATGCTGTGAAAAAGGGGCCAAGTTCACAAGGTCACAAGTGACCGTAAAATGTCCGATAGTGCATCACATTGTCTGGAAAATTCTAGTTCGCTCGATTTGACTAGAAGTCTGCTTCCTGTAATAGATTGATTCCATAACTTGCATCTAAACCTGGTGTTGAGGACTCGGTGGGTGTCTTGGAGTCTTCTAAACCGGCATGTGACATTGCTCTACTGAGTTTTGATCTAGATAGGTGGTGCCCAACCTGAACCTACTCGCCAAGCCAAAAAAAAACGACCTGGGCCTACACTTGAATGCAAAAATTCGGGACCACCGGGCGGCCTTTTCCTTAGCAATTTTTACTAAGTGGTAATAGCACAGTCAAAATTTTTAGATGTTAACGTAATAAAAGCACGTATTTATGTATTGTACATGTTGTATTGTCCTTCAATTTAGTGAGTACACTTTACCAGTAAGTGAGGAAAAAAAGTGAGCTGAATCAAGCGTGCCGGGAGGCGCGCAAACGTCAAGAGTTCGAAGTTTACCCAAATAAGGTCTGGTGAACTTTTTTTTACAATTTTTTCCCCCAGCAATATATTTTAATAGTCATTACAGCCAGGTCAGTTACCTAGCACTCCTAGCAGCTAGCGCTACCAGTAAGTGAGGAAAAAAAGTGAGCTGAATCAAGCGTGCCGGGAGGCGCGCAAACGTCAAGAGTTCGAAGTTTACCCAAATAAGGTTTGGTAAACTTTTTTTTTACAATTTTTTCCCCTAGCAATATATTTTAATAGTCATTACAGCCAGGTCAGTTACCTAGCACTCCTAGCAGCTAGCGCGAGTGTTGTGTGAATAAATTATTATACTCTGGTACTTGTTTGAATTTCGAGTTAATTACCTTTCTCAAGAGAGAGATTGCCAAGGTCAGAAATGAGAACAAAACCAGCCGTGGAACCTTGCAGGCCAAACAATTAACCCCCCGGAGAACAGCTGAACTTAGCCGTGAGGTTGGAAAAAATGCTCGAAATCCGGTTTTATCGACCAGTCGAAGGTTCGAAACGGGTAGAATCCCAGAAACGGCATTGAAAAATTAAGTCGTCTCGAATTAAAAGACGAAAATAAAAAGACTTCCTCCCATAAAACTAAAAAAATTGCCGTTTTTATTATTTTTTAAGACTTTAAGGGCAGGATTCTTACATAGTGTTAGCGGTGAGGTTGGAAAAAATGCTCGAAATCCGGTTTTATCGACCAGTCGAAGGTTCGAAACGGGTAGAATCCCAGAAACGGCATTAAAAAATTAAGTCGTCTCGAATTAAAAGACGAAAATAAAAAGACTTCCTCCCATAAAACTAAAAATTGCCGTTTTTATTATTTTTTAAGACTTTAAGGGCAGGATTCTCACATAGTGAGCTCTTCCACTCAACTGGAACTGGAACCCTACATAATCTACTTTGTTGGGAAAAATAGTTCGGGTAAAAATTAATTAACTTCGCCGGTTGTTGATTGACTTTACATCTTTTCTAAGGTCATCGGGAAAAAACAATAATCGTTTTTGTTTTAAAAAATTGTTTGAATTTGTTCTAGTTGTGTGTCGTAAGTTGTGTCAGTCGAAGTCCCCCTAGGGTTTTTTTTAGTGCAAATCTGCAAATATTTAGTGCCTGTTAGTGCAAATATTCTGTTCAAGATAAAAATTCGAGTGCCTTTTGGTGCAGATATTCGATTCCAGTTCAAGTTTTTCAAAATATTTCATTTATTTCAAATTATTTTAGTGCCGTTTCCAATGTTTCATTCACTGTATACGTTTGCGCTAAGTCAGTCTCAATGTATTTTACTTGCGAATTTCCCCCGGGCCTTGATTTTGGTAAGGAGTGCTGATTTTGATACCCCCTTGTCTGATAAGGTTATTCACGTAAGCGGAAGCATTTTTTGTATTCATGATAATTTGTTTCGTAAATAGGTATTATTCGCGTTATCTCCTCTTTTATATTACCTATTTATTATTTTGTACTTGGGAGAAAGAAATCAGAGACATGGACAGTTAGTTGACTTGGAACATTTTTTTCTTCTTTTTACAGCAGATAAGAACCATTTTAATGTCCATTTCCCAAGTGTTTTACAGACCTTTTCAACTTTTTTAGTGCCAAAACACGTTTTGAGGTCCCTAGAGCCTAAATCCAAAGTTTCAGCCATCGGTCCATTTGTTTCGTAAATAGGTATTATTCGCGTTATCTCCTCTTTTATATTACCTATTTATTATTTTGTACTTGGGAGAAAGAAATCAGAGGCATGGACAGTTAGTTGACTTGGAACATTTTTTTCTTCTTTTTACAGATAAGAACCATTTTAATGTCCATTTCCCAAGTGTTTTACAGACCTTTTCAACTTTTATTTTTATTTTTTCTTTTCTTTTTTTATGCATGTACAAATTGTACGAGAAACTGGGTACATTAAGAGCTATGCGAACCTTAACCTCGCGAAGCTCTTGGGGGCCCAGGGGTTCCCCTCGGAGCGCGAAGCACCCCAGCGGGCGCAAGTAAGCGATAGTCTCCATAGGAAACTAATGATATAGTCATCAGTCATAACTGTAATGCATCAGGTTTCAGTCATAACTCCGGTCTATTATTAGAACTGCAGTAATGCCTGGGTTTCAGCCCGTGCTGTATGCAGTTACCTCTGTCTTGTGATTTCTAAAACCTCAACGTTGTAAATCTCGATCAAGGATTTGATCAGTGGCGTGGGACGTGGGATGTCCTCCTTGGAAACTGGGGGAGCTCTACATCCCTTCCTCTATAAATCTGAGGCTTAGGTGTAGGCGCAAACAGCCCTAAAAGTGGGGTTACGCTTATACGAATCCCGAAAGGAAATTACACCTATAATAACTTGTTAGTTAACCTGGATTCTAAGGCCATCACACAGAAAAAAAAACTAGGGAACCGGAAGCCCAGCCGACTGATTGGGTTCCGGAACTCTATATAATATTGAACTTTGTATCGGGAAACTCGACACTATAATATAGGATTCCTACAACCTAAATCAGGGAAAGTAACCCAATATCTTAAGAGAGGTTTTCTGTTTGTTTGTCTGTAAGAGGTTGCCGTCTAAACGGTAAGTCGTAGAAACTTCAAATTTTGTACACAGGTTCATATTTTTATGGCGGTGGTTATAGGCTAAATTAAAATTTCCTAAAGCCAGCCGTTCGCGAGTTATTCGAAATTTTTGGCCGAAAGAAATTCGAAATTTTTGGCCGAAAACAGAGCGATGCAAAGCTCGCGGGTATGCCGCTAGTTTATAATAGAGCTCTTCAACCCTAACTTGTTGCACCCCATCACTAAGTTTTTTATCAGTGGAGCAGATCGGTATACTGTACTTCGGTTTTTAGGTTCCCCCTTTGTAAATCTCACGCCACGTCACTGGGTTTAGCCATTTAACCGCGATGACTGTTGCTAGGAAATACTGAAATGGACAGTATTAACAGATCTAGTGTTACGAAAAAGACGTCACTGATATAAATGTAAACAATGGATTATAAACAATGTTGAAGCACTATAGGGACATTGTTCTGAGTATTTGATATGGCAATTCAAAGTTAGGGGTGTTTGGTTCTCTGATATATTTGATATCTAAGGCAATTCAAAGTTAGGGTTAGGGGTGCTTATTCTGAGAGAAGAGACACAATACTTCCCATTTAGGTGCTGGGTCAACACGAGAACACCAGAAAGTAACCCGTTGAAATATTTGCAATCGAAAGGCAATTCAAAGTTGGGGTTAGGGGTGTTTATTCTGTGACGTATTTCATATGGCAGTTAGAACTTAGGAGCGTTGATTGTGCCATTTTAGCATTTATGAGCGATTAGCGAATGTAACATGAACAGTATTACATTATACACTATGTAGTGGTTGTTTTCATTTGTACCTATTCAAGGGAATAGCCATTTGGTCAAAATCAACTTATGTAGAGTCCCCCATAAGGAGAAATACAGCCCGAAAACTCATCACATTTCTACTTTCACCACAAACAGTATTACATTATACACTATGTAGTGGTTGTTTTCATTTGTACCTATTCAAGGGAATAGCCATTTGGTCAAAATCAACTTATGTAGGGTCCCCCATAAGGAGAAATACAGCCCGAAAACTCATCACATTTCTACTTTCACCACAGATGTGGTGATTTCGAATTTCGATCATTTTCAGACTTCAAAGGTCTTTTAAGGTCATAATAATGTGGAGTATGGTTTCTTTACTAGGCCATTTGTGTTTACTTTATGACTTGAGTGAGACTTTATAGAGATGTCTCAAAATTACCCAATCCACATTGAACATTTTCCCCCATAATGCCCACTTTTCAACTAAATGGAACTATTAATTAATCGCGAAACAAACACAAACAAACAAAATCGTGAACTACCAAGTCCAAACGAACGAATGAAGTAAGGTGAGGGATTTTCCTCCTTTTAGTCCGTCCTTCCTTTATTAAATTACAAACCATTGTGGATTCATACTGTAGCTTATCATTTTATCCACTTGAGCCTGACGTATACAGAGTGTTGAAGATTAACCAAACTGTTGTAAGCTGGGAGGAAGAAACACTTGTTCTCAAATTCTCACCTCTTCATAGAAGAAAATTAGTAGGTATTGATTTTTTTTCGCCTTTGCGCTGGAATTTCAGCCCTTTGTGCACTCTGAATTATTGACTTGAGTGAGACTTTATAGAGATGTCTCAAAATTACCCAATCCACATTGAACATTTTCCCCCATAATGCCCACTTTTCAACTAAATTGAACTATTAATTAATCGCGAAACAAACATAAACAAACAAAATAGTGAACTACCAAGTCTAAACGAACGAATGGAGTAAGGTCAAGGATTTTCCTCCTTTTCATTTCATTGACTCATTCCCTCACTCCCAACTGTCCTGTCTTTACGGGGTTGAAAATGTGTAAGCCTCCCGTTCCCTTCCTTGTGACTTTGTGTCCTTACGAGCTTAAAATTTTGTAAGCCCTACAAGTGACGGAAAATTAATTGTGACATTGACACCATTCATCTTGTGATGTTTTATCCTAGTTTCTGTGAATTCGTACAACTTTTCCATGTGATTTCTTTTGTAGATTTTTATCTTAGAAAAGCAAAAGTTGAATTGGATTTTTAACTAACAAAAAGCAAAAGTTAAATTAGATTTTTATCCAACAAAACCAAAAACTGAAGAATAAAACTCTTTTTTTCCAAAATTAATCTATAGGTTTTCGATTTATTCGTTTGATTCGGACAAAAACGCCCTTTTAGACATCCTAGGTGGGTAAAATAGGTTGTTCTTACCTTACTTCTATTTTTACTGGATCCGTTGTTATTTTACACCCGACTCGAGTTTTGTCCACCTTTATGAACTTTTTCAAAGGAACTAAGTGAGCACAGAACTGAGCACTGAGATTTTTCAAAGCTTTTTTAAGCTCAGTGCTCATGCTCAGTTGGCTGTACTCTCCCCTGTGGTGACTAATCAACTGATCCTCTTTTTTTACTTTCCTTATCCTATAATGAAAAAATTTGACCCGATTACATTACTTTCCTTCCTATAGGATACGGAAAGTAAAAAGTAATGTATATTCGCCAATATTTTCTATGGTTAGTTTTTAGTGACTTCATACCTCAGCAGTTGCTGAATTGGGGTCTTGGCCTTGAGCTTTGGCATATGGGTATTTCAAATGGGAAGAACTTAAAAATACCTACTTCATGTATAATGGTTATATTCATAGGTAGGATTACTCTTTGTATGTTTTTCTAAACTTATAAGTAGGTATGTAATGTATTGTGCCTTTAAATGACCACCAAATAAAGGTTTATTTATTTATTTATTTTAGTTTTTAGTGCCAAAACAGCCTGTACCTATAATTTTATTTTTTTACCCATTTTCAAGGACACGTGTAGCCAAGCTCTCTTGTAACAATCATCTATAGTTGAAACAATTAGTAAATTAATCAAACGATAATTTCTCTATTAATACAACGCAACAATAAGTTATTTACTTATAATCTATGTAAAAGGATTATCTATTGATACAACGCAACAATATAAGTTATCTAACAAAATAAACCTAAGCTTCAATTTATTGCGTTGAGCAACCAGTTGAGAGCCATTTTGATTACCAAGTCTTCCCCAGCCACCTAGTATCGAACAGGATTCTCACTTAGTGGTGATTCTCATTCTCTCTAAGTGAGATTCTCACAGTCAAAGCTCACAGGATTCTCACTTAGTGGTGATTCTCATTCTCTCTAAGTGAGATTCTCACAGTCAAAGCTCTTCCACCCAATCGAGGGGGGAAAAAATAAATTTTGGATGGTGGTTTCGAGAAGTCTGTGGAAGAATGAATTGATTAGTTTCTTAACCAAAATCAAACTACCTAATACTTCCTGTCCATCACTTGATTAATCAATCAATAATACCTCTGTGTGTGACCTTACGAGCTTAAAATTTTGTAAGCCCTACAAGTGACGGAAAATTAATTGTGACATTGACACCATTCATCTTGTGATGTTTTATCCTAGTTTCTGTGAATTCGTACAACTTTTCCATGTGATTTCTTTTGTAGATTTTTATCTTAGAAAAGCAAAAGTTGAATTGGATTTTTAACTAACAAAAAGCAAAAGTTAAATTAGATTTTTATCCAACAAAACCAAAAACTGAAGAATAAAACTCTAAAAATGTACCTACCTGGAAATCAAACCAAGGACTCCTTGGTTAAAAGTCTTTGCTCATGAGCCCCTATGATGGTTTAATAGATTCAGTTGAATCCAGAATTCAATGAGATAATAAAATTAACTTCATTATCTGGCTGTGTGTGTGTGTTTTTATTGCCAGGTGTATAAAATTAAAAAAAAAAGAAGTGTAGGTTTAAATGTGCTGATCATAATCTATACCACAGCATCAGTATTAGTGCCTACTGAATTATTAATTATTACAGATCAAGTTATGCATTCCTAACTGTCAGTAAAGTTTGAGCAAGGTAAAAATCCAGAAATGACAACTAGGCAAGGTGGCACAAAACCTGATATGACATTTGAGGCCAGAGATAAAAAAAACGACATCAAATCTCTTGTCGAACGCACGTCTTAATGGCTCGTGTGAAATCGGACTGCTTGTGTGTTAAGTTGTTTAAAATGTTAAATAATATCCAAACACACTCGAGCAAAAAAAATTCGGAACACTTTTCATTTCCATTCTTTCACTGTGTTAGCTTTTTCTAGCTGCCAAGGGCCAAGGTTTTATCGTCCTGAAAACGAAGGGAAAAGGATGACAGGATAGGAGGAAGCCAGTCATTCCGAGAAGGAAACTTATTTAGGACTAAATCCGGGAATCCGTCCTGGACGGGAATCAAACCCGTGACCTAGCGCTTACAAGGCAGACGCGGTACCCTCCGAGGGCTCTATGTTCAATGGGACAAAATTGTTGATATTGATAAAGTCCCCAAGTCAATCCGTCCGGCCCGATTTTTTTCTCACTCAAGTGTACCTAAATACATATTACTTCCACTCACCACTCAACTGGAACCCTACATAATCTACTTGTAACCACACATAACTATACAAATAGCTCATGCATGCATATTTTTTTACTTTCCTTATCCTATAGGAAGGAAAGTAATGTAATCGGGTCAAATTTTCGATGGTCACTTTTTAGTGCCAAAACACGTTTTGAGGTCCCTAGAGCCTAAATCCAAAGTTTCAGCCATCGGTCCGTGTATGTCTGTCCCTGTCTGTAAACAAAATATCTCGAGAACGGTAAGAGCTAGAGACTTGAAATTTGGTATGTATCTTTCAAATGTGACAAGAATGCGACACACAAAATATCTCGAGAACGGTAAGAGCTAGAGACTTGAAATTTGGTATGTAGATGTCAAATGTTACAAGGATGCGACACGAAACGTTTGAACAAAATATCTCGAGAACGGTAAGAGCTAGAGACTTGAAATTTGGTATGTAGATGTCAAATGTTACAAGGATGCGACACGAAACGTTGAGATAGGTGCTGCGGTTGGCGGTATTTTGACCTCTTTTTGGCGCTTTCGACCGTTTTTTGGTGGTTTTCAGCTATACCGACTAAACGGTTAGAGATATTATAAAATTTTAGGGTATAAGAACAAGAACACCCAAATAAGCATCATTCAATAGGATAAGGAAAGTCGTCTGATGCACCAGACAGATTTTTTAAAAAAAAAAAAAAAAAAAAAAAAAAAATCGGAACACTTTTCATTTCCATTCTTTCACTCTGTTAGCTTTTTCTAGCTGCTATGGGCCAAGGTTTTATCGTCCCGAAAGCGAAGGGAAAAGGATGACAGGATAGGAGGAAGCCAGTCGTTCCGAGAAGGAAACTTATTTAGGACTAAATCCGAGAATCCGTCCTGGGCGGGAATCAAACCCGTGACCTAGCGCTTACAAGGCAGACGCGCTACCCTCCAAGGGCTCTATTGCCAAGGGGTTTTTTTTTTTTTTGCTCTGTGCTTGGAGTTTGGGGTGCACTTAGCCTTGTGAGGACAATTGAGTAGCTATTTTAATCAAGTAGTGGCAACATTACCAGTGTACCAGTGGCAACATTACCGGTGTAAAAAGATTATTGAAATGTGGAAATTGATTGCAAAGGAGGTACTTAGAAATGTTGTGATATCCATAAAAGTTGTGAAAAAGCCTTGCTTTACCACAAAGAATTTGTTATTACCTATTTCATATTTGATTTTTTTTCTTCTTTTTTACTTATCCCACTTTTCCTGTTTATTACAGACTCAAAAACTTATTACAGTAGGAAAAATATCATTAAAAACCTCAAATAAACATTAAAGGAACTATTGATGGACAAATGGATAGGTATACATAATAATTTTTTTAACACTTTGATTTTTCTATTTGTTTTGTTTTCAGGATGCTTCATCACAAAAGAAAGATAAGACTTCAGAGGTAAGAGCTTTTTGTGCATGACAAAGAAAGATGTTTTGTTGTAGACCTTTCTTGATTTCTTAATGATTTTTATTGCTGTTTACTTACCGCCGTATGTATGAAAATTCATTTCAAGTTAATCTTAAGCTAAACTTGGCTAAGCAAAATTTCAGCTCAAGTTTAACTTGAGAATATTTGGTATGTATGAAACATTTCCAACTTCATCTTAGTCAAGATCAATCTCAAGACAAACATCTTGTTGAACCAAACGTGTTTTGGCACTAAAAACTGACCATCGAAAATTTGACCCGATTACATTACTTTCCTTCCTATAGGATAAGGAAAGTAAAAAAGACTAACACTGGTTTAAAGAAAATTCGTGATTAAAGTTTACTGAAATTCTAGGTGTTCTACTCACTTATAAGTACATACCTGGAACATTTTGAACTGTACAAATTGCAAGTATTTTCCTCGCCCTTAAGTAGCTCTTTTTTAAAATCTTTTTACTTTCTCTATCCTTAAGGAAGGATACCTTTACACAGGCATAAAAAGTACCTATTGGAATCACTTCAAATTTTTTAAGTCCTTCTTTTCCTCGTTATAAAAGTGATCTGACAACTTGTTTTGTGCAAGTTAGTTAGGGAACTAGGAACTAGTTTTAAATCTATCATGTTTTTTAATGTGAACTTTCCTCTAGGATTTACAAGTAGGTAGGCAAGTACTAAAATTTAATTGAATAGAATAGGCAATAGGTACCTACTAGGTACATTTTTACGCTGTAAAATGGTCAAGTTTCCTAATAAACTTCGTTCGTTCGTTCGTTCGTTCGTTCTATTATTGGAAAGATGAAATTTTTGTTGAAAATTTTGGAATAATCCTTTCTCGCTTTTGACAATCTCTGCCACCCAACCCTTCTTTCCTTTGGAATCTGTGTGCAAATGATCTTATGTTGACGATGATTTTTCCTATTGATGCTCAAATATGATTTGATGTGGTTGTAGCTATGTCCTTGATCTTATCGCGAGGTGTTAAGCTCTAACTGAGACCATCATTATTAGGAGAATCGCTACATTCATTAACGACTGGAATCTTCCTTTATAGTTTTAACTGTTTTACGGTCAGGACTTGACAAACTCGGGCAGGCCCAATCTGTGGCCCGCCCTAGTTGGGATTTTTAGCTATTTTTCCGAGAGATTTGATAGAGAGAACTGTATGAACGGAGGTCTTATCTCTCCGAAATCGAAGAAACGAGGACAGTATAGGAGAAAGCCAGCCGTTCCGAGAACAAACTTGTTCAGAATAAAATTCGGAATCGAACTGCGAACTAGCGCTTCCAAGGCAGATGCGCTACCCTCTAAGTGTCTAAGCTAACGAGCGATTATGTTCGCGGATTTCGCGATTATGTTCGCGGATTTCGCGATTATGTTCGCGGATTTGGCGAATTTGTTCGCGGATTTGGCGAATTTGTTCGCGGATTTCGCGATTGTTCGCGGATTTCGTGATTATGTTCGCGGATTTGGCAATTTTGTTCGCGGATTTGGCGATTATGTTCGCGGATTTCGCGATTATGTTCGCGGATTTCGCGATTATGTTCGCGGATTTGGCGAATTTGTTCGCGGATTTCGCGATTATGGTCGCGGATTTGGCGATTTTGTTCGCGGATTTTGCGATTATGTTCGCGGATTTGGTAATTATGTTTGCGGATTCGCGTCCCGAATCGACATTTTGGATATTTGGCAAGCCTAGGCAATAGGTACCTACTAGGTACATTTTTACGCTGTAAAATGGTGAAGTTTCCTAATAAACTTGCTAAGTTCGTTCGTTCTATTATTGGAAAGATGGAATTTTTGTTCAAAATTTTGGAATAATCCTTTCTCGCTTTTGACAATCTCTGCCACCCACAACCCTTCTTCTATCTTTCCTTTGGAATCTGTGTGCAAATGATCTTATGTTGACGATGATATTTCCTATTGAGCTCAAAAATGATATGATGTGGTTGTAGCTATGTCCTTGATCTTATCGCGAGGTGTTAAGCTCTAACTGAGACCATGATTATTAGGAGAATCGCTACATTCATTAACGACTGGAATCTTCCTTTATAGCTTCAACTGTTTTACGGTCAGGACTTGACAAACTCGGGCAGGCCCAATCTGTGGCCCGCCCCAGTTGGGATTTTTAGCTATTTTTCCGAGAGATTTAATAGAGAGAACTGTATAAACGGAGGTCTTATCTCTCCGAAATCGAAGAAACGAGGACAGTATAGGAGAAAGCCAGCCGTTCCGAGAACAAATCGAACCGCGAACTAGCGCTTACAAGGCAGATGTGCTACTCTTTAAGTGTCTAAGCTAACGACTAGACTGACAGAAGATGATTTTTACTATATCTAAATGAGTTCTACGAGAAAAAAAAAAAAAAACTCCATCAATATGTTAAACCTAAAGGGTCCAGACAAGATTCCCAACAATAAGCCTCTGCTGTATTTGATCAAATCCTCAAACAATGCTGAGGTTGAGGATAAACCATTTTCTAAAAAAAGGTCTTCCTCTTTTTGAAATCCAAGAGATTCAAGAGCCAAGTACCTTAAGATGTGAGTAACAGTTACACCCTTGTGATATTGACAACTATATGTACGTTCGTATTGAAATGTACATTGTACTGATTTGCAACTCCACTACCGGTCTGACGGTCTACTAATCTACTAATTGATAGCAATGCAACGTAGTCCACTATAATAGTTTGTAAACAATAGTTGAGGTGCGCTCGATCCAATGCGTTCGTTATGTATGTGTGTATTCGGTATTCGCGAATTCAGAGTCTGTTGAACATCGTACACCACAAAGTAAGTCGATTTTTCAGTCACCCAAACGCTCGATCCAATGCGTTCGTTATGTATGTGTGTATTCGGTATTCGCGAATTCAGAGTCTGTTGAACATCGTACACCACAAAGTAAGTTCATTTTTTCAGTCACCCAAAAGATCGAATGTTGTTGTAGAAGTGACAGCAGATCAGTCAACATCTCCAACAGGTACCAGGGTTGGTATGAGTTTTGCTCCGGCTCCAGGAGGAACAAAAGATCGAATCGGTTTGATTGCCAAGTCGATTTTCCCGTGAAATTTTCAGTCTAAGGAGGGTATTCGGGTTCGTTTTTTAGGTAAATTCCCTTTAAAGATGCACTATTCATTTTTGTTACTTACTTTACTTTCTTCGATGTTGGATAGGATACCCTTCAGTTCGAAATTTAAAAGCCCTTGGACGCCCTGAAATAATATCTGGATAATGTGAGCTCCTTTCATGTCCCAAGTGTATTTTACTGATAACTTTTTTTTTTTTTTTTAAAGAGGTTTGACAGAGGGAACTCCCCAAAATAGGACTGAAAAGTCCCTTTACTCCAGCAGTAGGCTACTACTATTATTGTGGTCAAATTCTCAAATTATGTTGAGAATAAAATTCCATACCTCGGCTGGGATTGAACCCACGCCCTCTTGTTTACCAGGCGAGCGCCATGACCACTACACCACCGAGGCAGGACCACCACACCAAGTAAAGAATTAGTAATTAGCTCTTTGGGCGAGTGTGTCTTCTGTCAGATCGAACCGGGACCTAACGCTTACAAGGCAGATGCGCTACCTTCCAAGCTAGTTTCGTAGAAGCTTAATCCATCCTTTAGGGCTGTTTGCCCCTCCACCTAAGTCTCTGGATGGGCTTTTTGTGTATGACCAGTATGACCCTCCAAGCTAACAAGTTGGGTCCAGGTTTGTCAAGCCTGACTCTTCAAAGTTCAACATGAAGTTAATGAATAGGTAATCAACATAGCATAGTTCACCTTGGTGGTGGTGTTGAGGACTCGGTGGGTGTCTTGGAGTCTTCTAAACCGGCATGTGACATTGCTCTACTGAGTTTGATCTAGATAGGTGGTGCCCAACCTGAACCTACTCGCCAAGCCAAAAAAAAACGACCTGGGCCTACACTTGAATGCAAAAATTCGGGACCACCGGGCGGCCTTTTCCTTAGCAATTTTTACTAAGTGGTAATAGCACAGTCAAAATTTTTAGATGTTAACGTAATAAAAGCACGTATTTATGTATTGTACATGTTGTATTGTCCTTCAATTTAGTGAGTACACTTTACCAGTAAGTGAGGAAAAAAAGTGAGCTGAATCAAGCGTGCCGGGAGGCGCGCAAACGTCAAGAGTTCGAAGTTTACCCAAATAAGGTTTGGTAAACTTTTTTTTACAATTTTTTCCCCTAGCAATATATTTTAATAGTCATTACAGCCAGGTCAGTTACCTAGCACTCCTAGCAGCTAGCGCGAGTGTTGTGTGAATAAATTATTATACTCTGGTACTTGTTTGAATTTCGAGTTAATTACCTTTCTCAAGAGAGAGATTGCCAAGGTCAGAAATGAGAACAAAACCAGCCGTGGAACCTTGCAGGCCAAACAATTAACCCCCCGGAGAACAGCTGAACTTAGCGGTGAGGTTGGAAAAAATGCTCGAAATCCGGTTTTATCGACCAGTCGAAGGTTCGAAACGGGTAGAATCCCAGAAACGGCATTAAAAAATTAAGTCGTCTCGAATTAAAAGACGAAAATAAAAAGACTTCCTCCCATAAAACTAAAAATTGCCGTTTTTATTCCCTAAAACTTTTAGTCCAACTCTAAAACCATTAGTTTAACCCCTTCTCTTTCCGCCGGACTTACCTGACTGTTTTCAAAGCGAATCGTGGTGAAAATTAAAACCAAGGCACTCAAATGATACCAAAACCATGCCGGACATGTTAAAACAAATGAGGTGAACATAACGAAATCATCTTACATTGAGAAAAATTAGTAAAAAAAAAGTTGAAAAGTTACAAAACAGTGTAAAAGTTACATATGTTTACACAATCAGTTCAAAAGCTTGGAATGGGTAAAAAGTTAAAATACATCACTAAAACTGTAACACTCGATTATTTTCGTTAAAATATGGTTGATTGGTAAGAAAATGTGTCCGTGGCAGTCGGTCTGACTATGTTAGCCAGTGTGGAAAATTGGTCAGCATCAGCGCTTCGCTAGTAGTTTGTAGGTACCACAATTTGGAGATCTCGGGTTCAATTCCTTGCAGAGTCAAAGTTTTTTCGACTTCTCGCAGATTCGAACTTTTTCAGCCCCTGTCTTTGGGAATTCGGTAACAGATAGGGTTGCCAACTTTTTTTTCGGCATATACGGTACAAACTAGCAAAATGGGGAAAAAATACGGATTTCCCGATTTTTCCCCGGAAAAAAGGCATGTCCCCCCCCCCCCCAAACAAAAAACTATTTTGCATCAAATAAAAAAAAAAAGAACAAATACCAATGAAGTAATTCGAAATAAAAATATCCTTGTACCTATCCTTGGGTAAAACTGCTTTACCTAAGGCTAAGGATAGGTACTAAATTACAAATAATCCGTTTTTGAATCCGTGTTACTAAAAATCACATGCTAAAAGGCTGAAAAAATACCTACTTGTCTCGCGGGTTTTTGTGTTTTTCGTACGTACCTATACCTATCTTTTTAAACTTTTTTTTTTGTAATTTTTTTCTGTTTATTAGTCAGTTCCCGTATTTTCCAAGCTTAGCTGTTATTGCTACTGATATGTACCTGCTAGGTGCTCGCAGACCAAGAGCTTCAGGGTGGGCGTAAGAGAATGTCCTCCCCCCCAGAAAAGAAAGGACAGTTGGTCCACACTGTTGAATTGTTGATCTCATCAAAAAATTGACATTTGGGAATGTTGACGGATGATGATCAAGCACTCTCGGACTTAGTCTGGCTGGGAGACATTAAACAGGGAGGAATACACAGCTTCACTGTTATTGCTACTGATATGTACCTGCTAGGTGCTCGCAGACCAAGAGCTTCAGGGTGGGCGTAAGAGAATGTCGTCCCCCTCAGAAAGGAAAGGACAGTTGGTCCACACTGTTGAATTGTTGATCTAATCAAAAAACTGACATTTGGGAATGTTAACGGATGATGATCAAGCACTCTCGGACTTAGTCTGGCTGGGAGACATTATAAACAGGGAGGATCAGGATACCAGCCTGATATCCCTTGCTAAAAAAAATACCAAAGGTTGAGTGCAAAGGGCATCCACTCGTGAAATTTTCGTAGCCAAAACCAAATGTCAGCCCAAAGCAATCACTCCAGGGCTGATTGAGAGACTGACGAAAAGTACCGACCCCGTCTGAACACGGGAAAAGGCAATGGCACCCCAAAAATCGGGTGTGGCACCTCTTGATGGTCTGCCTACAATCTTGCTAATGCGTGAAGAATTTCAAACTGCTCAGTTGACAGTATAATTAAGTGCTGATCAAGTCATAACTAATGTCAATATCAAGTCAATAAGGCGTAGGGAATTAAATACTTCAATGTCGGTACGTGTGAAGTGGAAAGTACGCAACTTGAATGTAGGTAACTAGGTACGTTGAATGTTTGTACTAACTATTTATTCTGCTAGGAATGCTAGAATGAGACTGAAAAATCCCTGTACAAGAGAAAAGGTCTTTTCTTTTTTCCAAGACAAGTTTCACCTTTTTTTTTCATATTTGGTGGCTTAAACCTCCATCACTACTGATAACTTTGAAAGTGAAATTGTGTTGCCTGAGTGCTGGGTCTGTATTTCTTGAAGTTTCTTTTCTCTCCGTTCTTTTGATATTGATCTAGGCGCATGGGCTAGGCGCATTTTTTTTTTCTTTTTTTTTTTATATGTTTTAATGTTGTAAGCAATTGTAATTGTATTATGGAACAAATAAATTACCAATTACCAATGGGCCAGACCTGCTCTGATAACTTTGAAAGTGAAATTGTGTTGCCTGAGTGCTGGGTCTGTATTTCTTGAAGTTTCTTTTCTCTCCGTTCTTTTGATATCGATCTAGGCGCATGGGCCAGACCCTTTTAATTTTCTGCTTCGTTCTCACAACATCTGATTTCTGACTGACAAATTTACATAAACTTGCGCTCACCAATGTTAGTAACTCATTGGTGACTTTGACATGAAAGTGCACATTCGCAGCAAGGGGTCTGCTGACCGGGTAACCGGATAACATTCCTGCATCTCTAAAAAAATGTTAACTCTTAACATTTACATAAACTTGCGCTCACCAATGTTAGTAACTCATTGGTGACTTTGACATGAAAGTGCACATTCACAGCAAGGGGTCTGCTGACACCGGGTAACCGGATGACATTCCTGCATCTCTAAAAAAATGTTAACTCTTAATATTCACCAAAAAACCAGTGTTGGAATCGACTTCGACAGTTAAGACAGATTATGCAGCTAGATCCTACTTGTACTGATTTTATGGTAATGAAAAAAGTGTCATTGGAAAATTTATCTACCTGCCTCGGTGGTGTAGTGGTCAAGACGTTCGCCTGATATTCAGAAGCCTGGGTTCAATCCCAGTCGAGGCCTAATAACCAACTCCCTTGCATTTGTAGGGAACACCACCACCACCAACAACAACAACAACAACAACAACAACAACAACAAATTTGCACCCCTAAAAAAATTCCTGTATGCTGTAAAAAAGGGGCCAAGTTCACAAGGTCACAAGTGACCGTAAAATGCCCGATAGTGCATCACATTGTGTGGAAAATTCTAGTTCGCTCGATTCGACTAGAAGTCTGCTTCCTGTAATAGATTGATTCCATAATTTGCATCTAAACTTTGATTCCATAACTTTGATTTCACGCTTTGAACTTTTTGTTGGGAAAAAAAGTTCGGGTAAAAATTAATTAACTTCGCCGGTTGTTGATTGACTTTACATCTTTTCTAAGGTCATCGGGAAAAACAATAATCGTTTTGATTGTTTTAAAAAATTGTTTGAATTTGTTCTAGTTGTGTGTCGTAAGTTGTGTCAGTCTAAGTCCCCCTAGGGGTTTTTTTTTTTTAGTGCAAATCTGCAAATATTTAGTGCCTGTTAGTGCAAATATTCTGTTCAAGATAAAATTTCGAGTGCCTCTTGGTGCAGACATTCGATTCCAGAATCCAGTTCAAGTTTTTCAAAATATTTCATTTATTCCAAATTATTTTAGTGCCGTTTCCAATGTTTCATTCGCTGTATACGTTTGCGCTAAGTCAGTCTCAATGTATTTTACTTGCGAACTTCCCCCGGGCCTTGATTTTGGTAAGGAGTGCTGATTTTGATACCCCCTTGTCTGATAAGGTTATTCACGTAAGCGGAAGCATTTTTTGTATTCATGATAATTTGTTTTGTAAATAGGTATTATTCGCGTTATCTCCTCTTTTATATTATTTTCCCCTATTTATTATTCCCTATAAATCCCCTATATATTACCTATTTATTATTTTGTAGGTACTTGGGAGAAAGAAATCAGAGGCATGGACAGTTAGTTGACTTGGAACATTTTTTTTTCTTCTTTTTACAGATAAGAACCATTTTAATGTCCATGTCCCAAGTGTTTTACAGACCTTTTCAACTTTTTTTTTCTTTTCTTTTCTTCAGATTTTTAATTTAGAATGGCCTTTTTTTTATGCATGTACGAATTGTACGAGAAACTGGATACATTAAGCGCTATGCGAACCTTAACCTCGCGAAGCTCTTGGGGGCCCAGGGCGTCCCCTCGGAGCGCGAAGCACCCCAGCGGGCGCAAGTAAGCGATAGTCTCCATAGGAAACTAATGATGTAGTCATCAGTCATAACTGTAATGCATCAGGTTTCAGTCATAACTCCGGTCTATTATTAGAACTGCAGTAATGCCTGGGTTTCAGCCCGTGCTGTATGCAGTTACCTCTGTCTTGTGATTTCTAAAACCTCAACGTTGTAAATCTCGATCAAGGATTTGATCAGTGGTGTGGGACGTGGGATGTCCTCCTTGGAAACTGGGGGAGCTCTACATTCCTTCCTCTATAAATCTTAGGTTTAAGTGTAGGCGCAAACAGCCCCTTTTCAACTTTTTTTTTTCTTTTCTTTTCTTCAGATTTTTAATTTAGAATGGCCTTTTTTTTATGCATGTACGAATTGTACGAGAAACTGGATACATTAAGCGCTATGCGAACCTTAACCTCGCGAAGCTCTTGGGGGCCCAGGGCGTCCCCTCGGAGCGCGAAGCACCCCAGCGGGCGCAAGTAAGCGATAGTCTCCATAGGAAACTAATGATGTAGTCATCAGTCATAACTGTAATGCATCAGGTTTCAGTCATAACTCCGGTCTATTATTAGAACTGCAGTAATGCCTGGGTTTCAGCCCGTGCTGTATGCAGTTACCTCTGTCTTGTGATTTCTAAAAACCTCAACGTTGTTAATCTCGATCAAGGATTTGATCAGTGGCGTGGGACGTGGGATGTCCTCCTTGGAAACTGGGGGAGCTCTACATCCCCTCTATAAATCTGAGGCTTAGGTGTAGGCGCAAACAGCCCTAAAAGTATACCAAAGTATTTTTCAAGGCCTTTCTTTTGGTTTTTTGAAAGTTGGGGGTTCCAATAATAAAAAAAATAATAATAAAAAAAAACTAAGGCCTATAGCAACTATGTGGGGTCCGCCCCTGAAAATTCAAAGTGTTTCCCAAGTATTTTTTTAACCATTTGACCATGAAAAGTTTCAATTTTTTGCCTAAAGCCAATCGAAAGATATTCAGACCTTTGCCGGACTTTTGCCGCACCCTGTTTGGCGCGGGACTGGGGCAATGTTTACATTGAACATATAGTTGCAGTTTTGTATTGAACATCACACGGAACATTTCCCCCCGTCAAAACGAATGCTTTGCTTGTTACACACTGTATACAGGGTGTCCCTCGAACTTTGTAATAAATAAAATTCTCTAAGTTGGTGATTACGGCGGATAAAATCTCGGTCGTCTTGAAATTGCCTGTAAAATGTTTGACCCTTCGGCGTTCGTTGAACGTACTGTGACTTTAGCGAGACCTAAATAGACTGTGGGAAATTGGAAGTCGGGCTTTAATTGTCCAATGGTGACAGCACCAGAAGTAAATCAATGTTTGGTTAGTATCCTGACGAGTGACCTGGGTTATACCTACCTTAAGGCTTGTCTCAAATTGGAATGATAGAGTATGATAGAGTTTAATAAATAAATAATTTATAGAGCGTCTCTATCATGTTCATTGGTTTGGTTTCGCAGGCGACTCTGTGACTTTAGCGAGACCTAAATAGACTGTGGGAAATTGGAAGTCGGGCTTTAATATTTCCCTTGTCCAATGGTGACAGCACCAGAAGTTAATCAATGTTTGGTTAGTATCCTGACGAGTGACCTGGGTTATACCTACCTTAAGGCTTGTCTCAAATTGGAAGCGTAGACGCACGAACTTTGAGTAGCGCGTAATAGTCGCCTGCAAAACGAAACCTGAGAAAATGATAGAGTATGATAGAGTTTAATAAATAAATAATTTATAGAGCGTCTCTATCATGTTCATTGGTTTGGTTTCGCGCTAATAAAAGTCGCGCTAGTAGCGCGTCTACGCTTCCCATGTGAGACGGACGTAAACCTTTTGGGGGGAAAAAAATGGGTGGATCATGACTCGCACCTATGGTAGGAATCTGGCTGTTCACCCTGTATTAGAAGTTATGAATCATGCCAGAGGAATGGCAGAGCAAGTCATTAGTTGGCGTTCACAATGTCGGCTAATTACTAGGTAATAGAATATTTCACGTCTTGTTACGCGAGACGAGACTAGGGCTCGGATCCCACACTTGAGTAGATAGCGAATAGAATAGAATAGAGTAGATAGCGAATAGAATAGAATTGAGTAGATATTAGGGAATAGAATAGAATTGAGTAGATGGCGAATGGAATAGAATAGAATTGAGTAGATAGGACTAGGTAATAGAATATTTCACGTCTTGTTACGCGAGACGAGACTAGGGCTCGGATCCCACACTTGAGTAGATAGCGAATAGAATAGAGTAGATAGCGAATAGAATAGAATAGAGTAGATAGCGAATAGAATAGAATTGAGTAGATAGGGAATAGAATAGAATAGAATGTGCCTCGTTAATCCTGTTGGTAACGAATAGCACGTAGACTGGACTGGTAGACTGAGTGCATACTGCATACCTAATGCAAAGATTGAACTGAAAATACCTCGTACTCTGTCTGATATGGACTTGAAACTTTAGAGTTTTTTTTTTCATACATCCCGTCCCGTAATGTTCCATACGTCCCGTACCATCCCGTCTGTACGAATATTATGTCTGCATAAAATACGTCTGTTGAAAATGCAAAAAAGCACCATCACAATGATAAAATGAAAATGCATAGGTTTTGGCAACTCTCCAAACGAGTAATGTATACCCCCACAGTATATCCCAAAAATCCTGAGCCACCCTGTCGAACGGTTGACGGATAGGATTGTTCAAAGCATTTCATGATTTGAACAATCGAGAGTATTTCAGCACTTTCGGAACAGACTGTAGAAGAGACTAGAGATGCACCCGTACATATTATCATGCTTATGGAGAATATGAATATAATACGCTTTTTAGCCCGTCCTTCCTTATAGTAATAATAAAGGAAGATATAAAGTTACCCTAAAAGTACACTCTCAAATTTACCCCAATCCTCCCTATACTCAGCAGGGTAGGGGAAGTGAGGGGAAATTTCTTCTGAAACTACCCTGGTACCGGGTATGAAGAGTTTTATATCTGGCAAAGAGGAAGTAACGGTTGCCGCCAGACGAGGTCACTTGCATGGGACCGCACACATCTGAGTGAATCAGAGCAAGAGGAGAATCTGCACGGATTGTTACACACTGTATACAGGGTGTCCCTCGAACTTTGTAACAAATAAAATTCTCTAAGTTGGTGATTACGGCGGATAAAATCTCGGTTGTCTTGAAATTGCCTGTAAAATGTTTGACCCTTCGGCGTTCGTTGCACGTACTGTGACTTCAGCGAGACCTAAATAGACTGTGGGAAATTGGAAGTCGGGCTTTAATATTTCCCTTGTCCAATGGTGACAGCACCAGAAGTTAATCAATGTTTGGTTAGTATCCTGACGAGTGACCTGGGTTATACCTACCTTAAGGCTTGTCTCAAATTGGAAGCGTAGACGCACGAACTTTGAGTAGCGCGTAATAGTCGCCTGCAAAACGAAACCTGAGAAAATGATAGAGTATGATAGAGTTTAATAAATAAATAATTTATAGAGCGTCTCTATCATGTTCATTGGTTTGGTTTCGCAGGCGACTACGCGCTAATAAAAGTCGCGCTAGTAGCGCGTCTACGCTTCCCATGTGAGACGGACGTAAACCTTTTGGGGGAAAAAATGGGTGGATCATGACTTGCACCTATGGTAGGAATCTGGCTGTTCACCCTGTATTAGAAGTTATGAATCATGCCAGAGGAATGGCAGAGCAAGTCATTAGTTGGCGTTCACAATGTCGGCTAATTACTAGGTAATAGAATATTTCACGGTGATTATGTTCGCGGATTTCGCGATTATGTTCGCGGATTTGGCGATTTTGTTCGCGGATTTGGCGATTATGGTCGCGGATTTGGCGATTTTGTTCGCGGATTTTGCGATTATGTTCGCGGATTTGGCAATTATATTCGCTGATTTGCGTCCCGAATCGACATTTTGGATATTTGGGAAGCCTAGTTATAGGCTAGATTAAAATTTCCTAAAGCCAGCCGTTCGCGAGTTATTCAAGAAATTCGAAATTTTTGGCCGAAAACTGAGCGATGTTTATAATAGAGCTCTTCAACCCTAACTTGTTGCACCCTATCACTAAGTTTTTTTATCAGTGGAGCAGATCGGTATACTGTACATCGGTTTTTAGGTTCCCCCTTTGTAAATCTCACGCCACGTCACTGGGTTTAGCGATTCAACCGCGATGACTGTTGCTAGGAAATACTGAAATGGACACTGTTAACAGATCTAGTGTTACGAAAAAGACGTCACTGATATAAATGTAAACAATGGATTATAAACAATTTTGAAGCATTATAGGGACATTGTTCTGAGTTATTGATATGGCAATTCAAAGTTAGGGGTGTTTATTCTGTGACGTATTTGATATGGCAGTTATAACTTAGGAGCGTTGATTGTGCCATTTTAGCATTTATGAGCGATTAGCGAATGTAACATGAACAGTACTACATTATACATAATGTAGTGGTTGTTTTGATTTGTACCTATTCAAGGGAATAGCCATTTGGTCAAAATCAACTTATGTATAGGGTCCCCCATAAGGAGAAATACAGCCCGAAAACTCATCACATTTCTACTTTCACCACAAATGTGGTGATTTCGAATTTTGCTCATTTTCAGACTTCAAAGGTCTTTTAAGGTCATAATAATGTGGAGTATGGTTTCTTTACTAGGCCATTTGTGTTTACTTTATGACTTGAGACTTTATAGAGATGTCTCAAAATTACCCAATCCACATTGAACATTTTCCCCCATAATGCCCACTTTTCAACTAAATGGAACTACATATTAATTAATCGCGAAACAAACACAAACAAACAAAATAGTGAACTACCAAGTCTAAACGAACGAATGAAGTAAGGTCAGGGATTTTCCTCCTGATTTAGGCTGTTGGACTGCTATATTATAGTGTCGAGATTCCCGATATAGAGTTCAATATTAGAGTGCCGGAACCCAGTCACCCGATGGGGCTGCCGGCACCCTAGTTTTTTTCTCAGTGTGGGAACACGTGGTATCTACATTTTCTGTCTCGTCGAATTAACGATGTAAGCATAACACTTCCAATACAAAAGGAATGTCGATGTTTCTGGCATTCATTGAACAGATATGGATTGAAATTGAAAACATTTGAAGAGATATCGATTGGCGAAGTATTCGAAAACTGCTGAATGTAAACAACTTGTGGGAACATGCTTCTTGTTCAAATGGTAAACAAACACATAAACATAAAAGCCCGTGTTGTTCGTTATGCGTGCACGGACTCACGGAGCCATAGTGAACATTTCCTTGCGCCTATTAATCACCTATAATCTATATGTTAGGGATATGTAGGCATGTAGGTATAGGTATGCTTGGCAAATATTTTCATCACATGTGTATACCTACCTACGTTACGCGTGTGCAAATCAAAATACAATGAGGGGGAAAATGTATACAAATGGAGTACAGAGTTACAGACGCTAGACTAGACGAACCTCTTGAATAGGCAACTCTACAGCCCGATAAGACCGATTTCTTCTGTCCGTTCAGGTCAGACTCCGGTCACAGTACATTCATCGAACGGACAAATATTTTACAGAACACTAAAGTTAAGCAACGTGCGTGAACAGACGGCTGACCAATCTGACCATACCGGCAATCACGCACTGTTAATGCCTTTTGCCTACCCCACTCAGACTGGGAACTGGCAAGGCAGAAAATAATGCATTGTATAACCTTGAAAGGTTGCCTATCTGAGATGCCAAAAAAAGGTCAAATTCGGTTCAGAAATTTTGAATCTTGGCCTTGCCCCCCATTGTATAACCTTGAAAGGTTGCCTATCTGAGATGCCAAAAAAAGGTCAAATTCGGTTCAGAAATTTTGAATCTTGGCCTTGCCCCCCAAGGTGACAGGATTCTCACTTAGTGGTGATTCTCATTCTCTCAGTGAGATTCTCACAGTCAAAGCTCTTCCATCCAGTCGAGAGAAAAAAATAAATTTTGGATGGTGGTTTCGAGAAGTCTCTGTGGAAGAATGAATTGATTAGTTTCTTAATCAAAATCAAACTACCTAATACTTCCTGTCCATCACTTGATTAATCAATCAATACCTCTGTGTGGTGAGACCATTGTGGATTCATACTGTAGCTTATCATTTTATCCACTTGAGCCTGACGTATACAGAGTGTTGAAGATTAACCAAACTGTTGTAAACTGGGAGGAAGAAACACTTGTTCTCAAATTCTCACCTCTTCATAGAAAAAAAATAGTAAATTAGTAGGTATTGATTTTTTTTCGCCTTTGCGCTGGAATTTCAGCCCTTTGTGCACTCTGAAATATCGAAGAAGCCTGCCTGTCTAGACGGTCACCCGTCCAGATATCAACCACGTGCAACGTTGATTAACAATGGTTCGTTACTGATGTATTCGCGTGACAAAGTTATACAAATCTAAGAGGAAACTAACTGTAACAAGGGAGGTCATCCCGAAATCAAATAGAGAAAGAGGACTGGTCCTGTCCTGGATAAGAAAAGGCAAGAAGTTCCGAAAAGGGACCTAATCTGTTAAGGTCTTTGGGAGTTTAGGATAAAGTTCGCCCTAGTTGTGAAGTCGAACGCGCAACCTAGCGCTTACAAGGCAGGCAGACAGGCTACCTTCCAAGCTAACTAGACTGGCAATTCTAACGTCTCTCAGGAAGGCGATTTGTTACACCCTGTTTTGAAATCAAATAGAGAAAGAGGACTGGTCCTGTCCTGGATAAGAAAAGGCAAGAAGTTCCGAAAAGGGACCTAATCTGTTAAGGTCTTTAGGATAAAGATCGCCCTGGTTGTGAAGTCGAACCCGCAACCTAGCGCTTACAAGGCAGGCAGATAGACTACCGTCCAAGCTAACTAGGCTGGCAATTCTCAGTCTAAAGTCCCTCAGTGAAGCTATTTGTTACACCCTGTTTGTCAGGTATTTATTACCTACAGGAGCTCTAAGTACCGGTGTGTCGGGGTACTTTGGTACTTTTCCACTCATCCAAGTACTTTGCAACGCGACTGGTTATACAAATCTAAGAGGAAACTAACTGTAACAAGGGAGGTCATCCCGAAATCAAATAGAGAAAGAGGACTGGTCCTGTCCTGGATAGGAAAAGGCAAGAAGTTTCGAAAAGGGACCTAATCTGTTAAGGTCTTTAGAATAAAGTTCGCCCTGGTTGTGAAGTCGAACGCGCAACCTAGCGCTTACAAGGCAGGCAGACAGGCTACCTTCCAAGCTAACTAGGCTGGCAATTCTCAGTCCAAAGTCCCTCAGTGAGGCTATTTGTTACACCCTGTTTGTCAGGTATTTATTACCTACAGGAGCTCTAAGTACCGGTGTGTCGGGGTACTTTGGTACTTTTCCACTCATCCAAGTACTTTGCAACGCGACTGTGTGCCAATCTGATTACTGATAATCTGTTCTGTGGACAATGCTGCGTCTGTGCCTCACTCGACCTGCCTTGGTGGTGAAGTGGTCAAGAGGCTCGCCTGGTAGTCAGGAGGGCGTGGGTTCCATCCCAGCCGAGGTATGGAATTGTGCCCTTGGTGTTTAAAAATTTGATAAGGTGTGTCCACACATCAACCGGCCATCGATCGATGTCGACTGACACATAGATTTTCCTCGTCGATTAACGGTCGGTCGATCGATTATCTTTGGATACACCTTAAGTAAGACATTGTTTGGGATTTGTTAGACATTGTTTAAAATTTGAGCTCTATAATTTAACTCTAAATGTAGAAACACGCGTGAGAGCGTGAGGTACCGCGTACCGTCAATGCGGGTATCTGGCTATACGATGTCGACTGACACATAGATTTTCCTCGTCGATTAACGGTCGGTCGATTATCTTTGGACACACCATAAGTAAGACATTGTTTGGGATTTTTTAGACATTGTTTAAAATTTGAGCTCAATAATTTAACTCTAAATGTAGAAACACGCGTGAGAGCATGAGGTACCGCGTACCGTCAATACTCAATGCGGGTATCTGGCTTTGTTAAAGAAATCACCTTCTCTGGGAGAACTTTGAACCACATTTTTCTGACGTGACATGACTCCTTGTGAATGTGAGTTCACTTGACGTGAGGGCAGCGTGTTTCTATTTCTACCTTAAGGGTTAGGAGGTAGAGAACGCCTCCGGTGTTCATCTCCCCTAGTGGTTGCCTTCCGCAGCGTGTTTCTATTTCTACCTTAAGGGTTAGGAGGTAGAGAACGCCTCCGGTGTTCATCTCCCCTAGTGGTTGCCTTCCGCTCAAGACTCTCAAGAGTCTATTATTATTTTAATCCCTCAGTTATTTGAAGTTCTCGAGAGTATATTATTATTATTGATAAATTCCAGATAAAATGGGTATTAATAAAGTACTTGAAAGAATATTCAAAACATTGAACGTCTCGAAGTCTAGATTATTCTCAAGTATCTTATCTAGCATACTTCCAGCAATTTCTCCTACTCAATCCGCGGTGATCTCGTTCGATTCCCGGCGAAGTCAAAGTTTTATCATAGTACCGACTCTCGCAGAAAATCAAAAAATCGAGTATTTTTTCTGCGATTGTCCATGGTTGCTGTTATGCTGTTGTGGCTGCGCACTAAAAGCAGACTACCACTCTACTGTGGATAGGGCTATTGACCAATCTATTCATTGATATCTCTAGTAACACACCAGATATTTAACACTGAATAGCAGCTACCTACTTAACACTTCGGTCATTTAACCTATTGATCTGACTTGAGTTTCGTAACCGGCAATAAATCTCCATTGTGACTTTTGTGATGATAGAATAGAATATAGATTCATATTTCTATTCTATTGTAGAGTGCGAATTGCCCACAAACCCATAGGTATCCGGTTGGGTGGAAGAGCTTACAATGTGATAAATTCATAATCTTGCCATTAAAAATCTTTAAATCCCTAGAGACTCTATCTAGGCTCTAGAATTCCGGCTCACCAATACAACGAGTTTGTTTTTATGTAAAATCAAAATGACATCAAAATCTCACTTTTGTACTTTGTATATGGCCGTTGAAGTACCATATCAGCCAACATTTCTATACGTCCCGTCCCGTAATGTTCCATACGTCCCGTGCCATCCCGTCTGTACGAATATTATGTCTGCATAAAATACGTCTGTTGAAAATCCAAAAAAAGCACTATCACAATGATAAAATGAAAATGCATAGGTTTTGGCAACTCTCCAAACGAGTAATGTATACCCCCATAGTATATCCCAAAAATCCTGAGCCACCCTGGGATATCTTTCGAACGGTTGTCCGATAGGAAACTGAAATGCTCTGAATACTCGAGAGTATTTCAGCACTTTCGGAACAGACTGTAGAAGAGACTAGACCCGTACATATTATCATGCTTATGGAGAATATAATACGCTTTTCAGCGCGTCCTTCCTTCAGCCCGTAAAGTGGACGGGCTATTTCTGTCTGTCTGTCCAAGCTAACTAGGCTGGCTGAAACTTTAGAGTTGAAAGTGTCGCTTAAGCTGTGCTGTGTCCACTCCATGTCCACACATAGTCGACAGCGATCGATCGATGGGAGAGGTTGAGTTTTTGAGAAGAATGAAGGAACATTTGAAGAACTGAGGGATTTTCTTGGAGCGGGATGAAATTCCAGTGAAATAACAGAGAGTTAAAAGATCGCGGCGTTGGCGCCAAAAGGATTATCCCTGATAGCTAATATTATTGGTAAATAGTACGACAAACTTTGACAGTACACAGACGAAAGCCTGGGTATATCTATTGCAAAATTGCCTCCTAAAATTACATTAGCAGGAACCAGGAATCCAAACTGCCGAAGATTATTGGTAAATAATACGACAAACTTTGGCAGACCGCACACAGACGAAAGCCTGGGTATATCTATTGCAGAATTGCCTCCTAAAATTAGATTAGCAGGAATCCAAACTGCCGAAGGTAAGAAGGTGGACCTATATATCAAATTAAAGGTCTTTTTACCAGGAACACGAAAGTGGTGGTGCAAATTTTGTCCAGAAAATCATGAAGCCAAAAAAACTGGTTTTGGGGGATTTTTTTTTTTTTCCCACATTCTCACACAAATGAGCTCTGATCTTGAAATTTGTCGCGACGACCTATGAACTTAAAGCGAGAAAGTTTTAGATAACAGTTCAGTCGATAATTTAAGACCGATTTTAGCGTCACCTAGGTTAAGCTTGATGGTCAGACAACATAAAGTCAACAAAACAAGAGTGTGAATGAAGAAAATACACAATCTATGTCGGAAGAAAAGAAAACAACACCTGGCCTTGTACAAATAAAATGTAAACAAAATAGCGGATCAATTTGTTTACCTGTTTACATTCCTAATCAACGAGCACAAATAGCCATTGAATTCCATTTCAATCTAAAATAAACCTTTAATTTTTATTTAATTTTGCTTTTTTTTATGTATACTTTTCATTGCACTGAGAAAAAAATGGTGACAGGGTGCCATAAGTTTGAGGTGAAGAACTCTATTATTGGGTTACTTCCCCTGATTTAGGCTGTTGGACTGCTATATTATAGTGTCGAGATTCCCGATATAGAGTTCAATATTAGAGTGCCGGAACCCAGTCACCCGATCGGGCTGCCGGCACCCTAGTTTTTTTCTCAGTGGTGACTTAAAGGAATAAAGGGAGAACGGGCTCTAGTCTTGATTTTAAATCATTACATGAAAGTAAAATCAAAAATCAAATCAATAATATAAAATAAACTGAACATTAAACAAATTAGGTAGGTACATATAGGTACTGATTTTCTTTAACCACGATTGAACAAACTACGGGCTAAAAAAATTCCCGGAGGGACGGGCCCAGCTTGTTATATTTTTGCCATATTTAAAACTCTACATACCCGGTACCAGGGTAGTTTCAGAAGAAATTTCCCCTCACTTCCCCTACCCTGCTGAGTATAGGGAGGGTTGGGGTAAATTTGAGAGTGCACTTTTAGGGTAACTTTATATCTTTGCCAGATATAAAACTCGGTACCAGGTTGGTTTCAGAGGAATTTTCCCCTCCTATACTTCCCCTACCCGGGTGGGTATAGGGAGGGTTGGGGTAAATTTGAGACTGCAAATTTTTAGGGTACATACTTTTGAAACATATCCTCGGACTGCACGCAGTCCGAGGACTCTGGTTCGATAACTGAAGGCAAATATTTAACAGCGATTTTCACTAGTTAAACAATGGATCACTAATGTAAAGCAGTGTTGTCCTTGTATTAGGCCAATGGGTGACCATTTGGGTAATCGCGGGCTGCTGGTTTTTCCTGGCCCCACTCAGGCTGAGTATAAATATGTATGAGTGGCCGACTAATCCGTCGATGATAGGAGGGTAAATGGTAAAACCTCCGTCTTGAGAAGATCATAATGATAGTTAAGTAAGGTCGCGGTCGTGTAAAACCCCTTGCGAAATAACTTTCCCCTCGTAAAAAAAGTACTTGAGTATCTGGGTATTTTTCAACTTGGGATCTTCTTATGAGTCAGATGTAGCCTGCTTTGAGTCTATCTATAGAGATAGTTGCAAACATAAGCTGAAGATCGGTAACATTTCCCAATATGGATGGGTTTTGACTTCGACAGATTGGAGTGTGTTTCTATGTTTTGTGTAGTCCTAGAGAAATCTATCAAGAATGGAATCTTTCTCAAAAGATGTGTTTTTTGAGGTTAGATTGAACTGATTACAGCTGGCCCCAATTCCCTAAAGAACTTTACTCTTTGCTAAAGTTATGACCAATGGCTTAAAATTACTGACGAAAAACACATCACAACCTTTGTCATATATTACGATCACAGTACGATGTCAAAATATTGTAAAATATGTAGTGTAAAGTTATTTTAGGAATGCGGTCTTATGGCCTGTTCCACCAAAAAATTGATCTTTAAATTTTTTTTTTTTTTTTTTTTTTTTTACACAAACATCTACACACTCTAGAATTGTGATGAGCAATTCTAGAGGCATCATAGAGCAATTCTATCTATGATGAGTGTTTTACTATACTTACAACATATCAAATGATTGTGGATGGTTATGGCCATTCTGGTGGGGATCCATATTTCTAATAAGTTGACTTATTCACTGATGCTTCCTGCAAAGAAACAAGAAATTACCTATAAGAATGAATTGAGCTGTTAGTTTGATCCAAAAGTAAGCTAATGATGAGGTACCTGTAATAAAAATCAATGAATGTCCAAGAAAATTGTCCCTGCAGCCATTGGAAGATCATGTCACATTAATTCAACCGTTCATGATAGAAGACATCACTGGACCTAAAAGTGGACATGATCACCTAATAAACAGTTTCAACTATGTGTACCAGGGAATCCAAAAGACATACTGGGTTGGAAGTCGGCTGGGGTAACATCACTTTGTAAAATAAACCGTAGAATGAAAATTAATTGACGTACCTAAACTAGGTACCTGCCTAATGATAAAGAACTATACGAAAGAAACTGGTAAACTTTTATCGTCTTGGAAACGGAAGGGAGACAGGGTAGGAGGAAGCCAGCCGTTCCAAAACCGAACACAACTAAACGAAATAAATGAGGCCTTATCGTCTGTTTTTTTTCCCCCAAGAGGTTTGATAGAAAGAAGTGTAACTGCTGAGGTCTTATCGTACTGAAAGCGAAGAGATAAGGAAGACAGGATAGGAGAAAGCCAGCCGTTCCGAGAATAAACCTTATCTAATTAGGATAACGTCCGGCCCCAGGCGAGAATCGAACCCGCTACCTGGCGTCAAAGATACAAAGCGTAACAAATCCCACTGCAACTTACCAGAATAAAATAAATAAATAAAAAAATGAGTAAATAGAACTCTAAATAAACTCAACTTTAAAAATCATAAGATGAACTTTAAAATCTCAAAAACTTAACAACAAGCTTCAATTTATTGCGTTGAGCAACCAGTTGAGAGCCATTTTGATTACCAAGTCTTCCCCAGCCACCTAGTATCGGTTGCCAAGTCTGGGCTAACAATATCAACCCCCTTCAAAAACAATATCATTCCTTAAACTAGTATCGGTTGCCAAGTCCGGGCTAACAATATCAACCCCCTTCAAAAACAATATCAAAGATAAAAAATATCAGCAGGAATGTCCTTAAACACATTGGATCAACAGGTGTTTAAGCCATTTCTGTGCATGCTTCTGGTGTTTGACTTTACTTTTACTCAAGCTCAATATTGTACTTACTTACAAGGCTATGTGTGCCCCAAAATAGAACATAATGGACTTGGATGGTTACTGGAATAGGTATCTACAGTAAAATTAGGCACACAAATCACAGGTGCTCCTAAATGTCAGTTTTCTGCTTGTACATGTAATACATACTTCTGGTGTTTGACTTTACCCAAGCTCAATATTGTACTTATAAGGCTGAGTGTACCCCAAAAAAAGTCAGAAAAGGCACACAAATCACAGGTGCTCCTAAATGTCAGTTTTCTGCTTGTACATGTAATACATACTTCTGGTGTTTGACTTTACCCAAGCTCCATATTGTACTTATAAGGCTGAGTGTTCCCCAAAAAAGTCAGAACATAATGGACTTCATGGATCTACAAATTGCACCGACAAACTACAAGGTGCTCCTAAACTTCAGTTTTCTGCTTGTACATGTAAATTTGTAAAGCAACTGCAGATGTGGGTGATCATTAATAAAGCTGGTTACTGTGAGTTGGACCTAATGAAGCATGCTAATGAAACTAACATTAAATGCTTACCTATACTAGTGAAACACTTTTAATTATCATAAAATTTAATTAAAGTGCTGAGTGTTTTTCTTGAAAGAAATCAACAGGTGTTTAGGATTTAGTTGGCGGAATCTTACCTAAATTTCTGTTTCTTGAAGCATCAACGATTTCATCAGATCTTTTAAAGGAAATAAAGTTCAAAATTTAAGCTTAGAACGTAAATCTATCACAAATATTTGCAAGACATTACGCTTGTTGTCACGTTCTGGAAGAAAGAAGGGAGGTCGAATGAGAATTAGTTGACGTACCTAACTACCTACCTCATGATAAAAAACTGAAAGTTCTGGAGGAAAAGGGAAAGGAAATGTTTTGATTTGAAAAGTTTTGAACTTTCGCTAAACTCAACAGAGGCACCAGCCGCCCACGGAAAACTTCTCTGTGGCCATTTTTCTTTCCAGTGTTGTCAGACTGCTATTTTGGATCGGGCAGCTAGAAAAAGGCCCGCTGTATAATGCCCTTTTTTTTGTTAAAACTTTTTTCTCTTTTCACTCTCCTTTGTTGTGAAAATGGGGGGAAACCCTCGTACACTCCATATACAGGGTGAACACGAAAAACGTGACCAAAAGCCTGGGGTAGATTCCTGAAGTCATTTCCAATAAAAAAAACATTCTATAACTTTTTTTCGTATCTCGCTTAGTTTCCGAGATATCCGCCATTTTGTTTTTTCTTTAAAATAATCGACAGCACAATCAGCACATATACTGTCGCGGGACGGTCAACTCTCTCCATGAATTTTTGTTTTTTCTTTAAAATAATCGACAGCACAATCAGCACATATACTGTCGCGGGACGGTCAACTCTCTCCATGAATAAAAAAAAAAATATGTTTAGCATAAATAGCTGTAGCAAAAGTCGTTCTCCGCTTAATAGGTACACCAGTAACACCACGCTAAATTTTATGACTTGACTTAGACTCGAACCACCAACTTCGAGATCCGAAGTTTATCGCGGCGCGGCGCCAACCACAGCAACCACTACACTATGGAAAAATTTAGCAGAAGTTGCAGGAGCACTAGATTTCGTTTCGGAACTCGGCAACAATGTAAAAATTATTTCACTGTTTACATTGGATTTTTTGAAAAGTTCTAGTTGGATTTTTCCGAATTATTTTCATTTTTTTGTGCAATTTTCCATCTTATCTTTTACATGGTGATTAACAATTAATGAGCAAAAAAAAAAAAAAAAAAAAAAAAAAAAAAAAATCGGAACACTTCATTTCCATTCTTTCACTCTGTTAGCTTTTTCTAGCTGCCAAGGGCCAAGGTTTTATCGTCCCGAAAGCGAAGGGAAAAGGATGACAGGATAGGAGAAAGCCAGCCGTTCCGAGAAGGAAACTTATTTAGGACTAAATCCGGGAATCAGTCCTGGGCGGAATCAAACCCGTGACCTAGCGCTTACAAGGCAGACGCGGTACCCTCCGAGGGCTCTATGTTCAATGGGACAAAATTAATGTTGATATTGATAAAGTCCCCAAGTCAATCCGTCCGTTCCGATTTTTTCTCACTCAAGTGTACCTAAATACATATTACTTATAGCAGGCTTGTCCAACCCGCGGCCCGCGAAGGCCCGCCTCAAAAAAATGAACGAAAATGAGAAATAACAGTAAATATAATAAATCAAATCAAGAATAATAATAAACTGAATATTAAACAAATTAGGTAGGTACAGATTTTCTCTAATCACTACGGGCTAAAAAATTCCCGGAGGGACGGACCCTGCTTGTCATTTCATTGACTCATTCCCTCACTCCCAACTGTCTTGTCTTTACGGGGTTGAAAATGTGTAAGCCTCCCGTTCCCTTCCTTCTGACTTTGTGTCCTTACGAGCTTAAAATTTTGTAAGCCCTACAAGTGACGGAAAATTAATTGTGACATTGACACCATTCATCTTGTGATGTTTCATCCTGTTAGTTTCTGTGAATTCGTACAACTTTTCCATGTGATTTCTTTTGTAGATTTTTATCTCAGAAAAGCAAAAGTTGAATTGGATTTTTAACTAACACAAAGCAAAAGTTAAATTAGATTTTTATCCAACAAAAGCAAAAACTGAAGAATAAAACACTTTTTTCCAAAATTAATCTATAGGTTTTCGATTTATTCGTTTGATTCGGACAAAAACGCCCTTTTAGACATCCTAGGTGGGTAAAATAGGTTGTTCTTACCTTACTTCTATTTTTACTGGATCCGTTGTTATTTTACACCCGACTCGAGTTTTGTCCACCTTTGTGAACTTTTTCAAAGGAACTAAGTGAGCACAGAATTGAGCACTGAGATTTTTCAAAGCTTTTTTAAGCTCAGTGCTCATGCTCAGTTGGCTGTACTCTCCCCTGTGGTGACTAATCAACGGTGGGTAAAATAGGTTGTTCTTACCTTACTTCTATTTTTACTGGATCCGTTGTTATTTTACACCCGACTCGAGTTTTGTCCACCTTTATGAACTTTTTCAAAGGAACTAAGTGAGCACAGAACTGAGCACTGAGATTTTTCAAAGCTTTTTTAAGCTCAGTGCTCATGCTCAGTTGGCTGTACTCTCCCCTGTGGTGACTAATCAACTGATGATCCTCTTTTTTTACTTTCCTTATCCTATAATGAAAAAATTTGACCCGATTACATTACTTTCCTTCCTATAGGATACGGAAAGTAAAAAGTAATGTATATTCGCCAATATTTTCTATGGTTAGTTTTTAGTGACTTCATACCTCAGCAGTTGCTGAATTGGGGTCTTGGCCTTGAGCTTTGGCATATGATCCTATAATGAAAAAATTTGACCCGATTACATTACTTTCCTTCCTATAGGATACGGAAAGTAAAAAGTAATGTATATTCGCCAATATATTTTCTATGGTTAGTTTTTAGTGACTTCATACCTCAGCAGTTGCTGAATTGGGGTCTTGGCCTTGAGCTTTGGCATATGGGTATTTCAAATGGGAAGAACTTAAAAATACCTACTTCATGTATAATGGTTATATTCATAGGTAGGATTACTCTTTGTATGTTTTTCTAAACTTATACCCATTTTCAAGGACACGTGTAGCCAAGCTCTCTTGTAACAATCATCTATAGTTGAAACAATTAGTAAATTAATCAAACGATAATTTCTCTATTGATACAACGCAACAATAAGTTATTTACTTATAATCTATGTAAAAGGATTATCTATTGATACAACGCAACAATAAAAGTTATCTAATTTATAATCTATGTAAAAGGATTATCTATTGATACAACGCAACAATAAGTTATTTACTTATAATCTATGTAAGAGTAATTATTAATCGTGAGATGTACTAGTGTTTCCATTTAATCATATATGACATTAACGGATCATCATGGCTTTAGGCAACATGTTCAAGAGAAAGAAAAGCTGGACATCCTCGGATCCTGGGGTAAGTTCTTTTTTTAGCTAAATTCCCGTTAGTTTTTGTGTCCTCAAAGTCGAGTATTATTTTTCATTCCGGTCCTGATAACAAAAATAGCTTTGGATCCCAGATTTTAAAACGCTCATTTGGGTCCGAATTTCGAGTTGAATGATAAAAGATAAAAGTGACTTATTTAAAGCTCAAAACACCTTTTAGAATGCTTTCATTGTTTTTGGTGCTTCCCCAATCAGAGAAATTAGAAATGACATGTCGGACTCAGTTTATGGGATTGACCTGACACTTCTACCAAAGTATTTTTCAAGGCCTTTCTTTTGGTTTTTTGAAAGTTGGGGGTTCCAATAATAAAAAAAATAATAATAAAAAAAAACTAAGGCCTATAGCAACTATGTGGGGTCCGCCCCTGAAAATTCAAAGTGTTTCCCAAGTATTTTTTTAACCATTTGACCATGAAAAGTTTCAATTTTTTGCCTAAAGCCAATCGAAAGATATTCAGACCTTTGCCGGACTTTTGCCGCACCCTGTTTGGCGCGGGACTGGGGCAATGTTTACATTGAACATATAGTTGCAGTTTTGTATTGAACATCACACGGAACATTTCCCCCCGTCAAAACGAATGCTTTGCTTGTTACACACTGTATACAGGGTGTCCCTCGAACTTTGTAACAAATAAAATTCTCTAAGTTGGTGATTACGGCGGATAAAATCTCGGTCGTCTTGAAATTGCCTGTAAAATGTTTGACCCTTCGGCGTTCGTTGAACGTACTGTGACTTTAGCGAGACCTAAATAGACTGTGGGAAATTGGAAGTCGGGCTTTAATATTTCCCTTGTCCAATGGTGACAGCACCAGAAGTTAATCAATGTTTGGTTAGTATCCTGACGAGTGACCTGGGTTATACCTACCTTAAGGCTTGTCTCAAATTGGAAGCGTAGACGCACGAACTTTGAGTAGCGCGTAATAGTCGCCTGCAAAACGAAACCTGAGAAAATGATAGAGTTTAATAAATAAATAATTTATAGAGCGTCTCTATCATTTTCATTGGTTTGGTTTCGCAGGCGACTACGCGCTAATAAAAGTCGCGCTAGTAGCGCGTCTACGCTTCCCATGTGAGACGGACGTAAACCTTTTGGGGGAAAAAAATGGGTGGATCATGACTTGCCCCTATAGTAGGAATCTGGCTGTTCACCCTGTATTAGAAGTTATGAATCATGCCAGAGGAATGGCAGAGCAAGTCATTAGTTGGCGTTCACAATGTCGGCTAATTACTAGGTAATAGAATATTTCACGTCTTGTTACGCGAGACGAGACTAGGGCTCGGATCCCACACTTGAGTAGATAGCGAATAGAATAGAATAGAGTAGATGGCGAATGGAATAGAATAGCATTGAGCGAATAGAATAGAATAGAATGTGCCTCGTTAATCCTGTTGGTAACGAATAGCACGTAGACTGGACTGGTAGACTGAGTGCATACTGCATACCTAATGCAAAGATTGAACTGAAAATACCTCGTACTCTGTCTGATATGGACTTGAAAATTAAGATTTTTTTTAAGAGGTTTGACAGAATAGTTAGTTTGTGAACTTTTGTAATCGCATCGCTTCGAAAGTTTTTTTTTAAGAGGTTTGACAGAGGGAACTTTAACTGCTATGGTCTTATCGTCCCGAAATCGAAGAGAGAAGGAAGACAGGATAGGAGAAAGCCAGCCGTTCCGAGAACGTACATTATCCCATCAGGATAAAATCCGCCCCGGGCCGGAATCGAACCCGCGGCCTAGCGCTTACAAGGCAGACGTACTACCAACTAAGCTAACTAGGCTGGCTGAAACTTTAGAGTTGAAAGTGTCGCTTAAGCTGTGCTGTGTCCACTCCATGTCCACACATAGTCGACAGCCATCGATCGATGGGAGAGGTTGAGTTTTTGAGAAGAATGAAGGAACATTTGAAGAACCGAGGGATTTTCTTGGAGCGGGATGAGATTCCAGTGAAATAATAGAAAGTTAAAAGACCGTCGGCGTTGGCGCCAAAAGGATTATCCCTGAAATAGCTAAAATTATTGGTAAATAATACGACAAACTTTGGCAGACCGCACACAGACGAAAGCCTGGGTATATCTATTGCAGAATTGCCTCCTAAAATTACATTAGCAGGAATCCAAACTGCCGAAGGTAAGAAGGTATTTGCCCTACCTTCAGACCGGCAAATGAGATGGTCAGACAACATAAAGTCAACAAAACAAGAGTGTGAATGAAGAAAATACACAATCTATGTCGGAAGAAAAGAAAACAACACCTGCCTTGTACAAATAAAATGTAAACAAAAAAGCGGATCAATTTGTTTACCTGTTTACATTCCTAATCAACGAGCAAAAATAGCCATTGAATTCCATTTTAATCTAAAATAAACCTTTAATTTTTATTTCATTTTGCTTTTTTTTATGTATACTTTTCATTGATGGGAACACGTGGTATCTACATTTTCTGTCTCGTCAAATTAACGATGTAAGCATAACACTTCCAATACAAAAGGAATGTCGATGTTTCTGGCATTCATTGAACAGATATGGATTGAAATTGAAAACATTTGAAGAGATATCGATTGGCGAAGTATTCGAAAACTGCTGAATGTAAACAACTTGTGGGAACATGCTTCTTGTTCAAATGGTAAACAAACACATAAACATAAAAGCCCGTGTTGTTCGTTATGCGTGCACGGACTCACGGAGCCATAGTGAACATTTCCTTGCGCCTATTAATCACCTATAATCTATATGTTAGGGATATGTAGGCATGTAGGTATAGGTATGCTTGGCAAATATTTTCATCACATGTGTATACCTACCTACGTTACGCGTGTGCAAATCAAAATACAATGAGGGGGAAAATGTATACAAATGGAGTACAGAGTTACAGACGCTAGACTAGACGAACCTCTTGAATAGGCAACTCTACAGCCCGATAAGACCGATTTCTTCTGTCCGTTCAGGTCAGACTCCGGTCACAGTACATTCATCGAACGGACAAATATTTTACAGAACACTAAAGTTAAGCAACGTGCGTGAACAGACGGCTGACCAATCTGACCATACCGGCAATCACGCACTGTTAATGCCTTTTGCCTACCCCACTCAGACTGGGAACTGGCAAGGCAGAAAATAATGCATTGTATAACCTTGAAAGGTTGCCTATCTGAGATGCCAAAAAAAGGTCAAATTCGGTTCAGAAATTTTGAATCTTGGCCTTGCCCCCAAGGTGACAGGATTCTCACTTAGTGGTGATTCTCATTCTCTCTAAGTGAGATTCTCACAGTCAAAGGTGACAGGATTCTCACTTAGTGGTGATTCTCATTCTCTCTAAGTGAGATTCTCACAGTCAAAGGTGACAGGATTCTCACTTAGTGGTGATTCTCATTCTCTCTAAGTGAGATTCTCACAGTCAAAGGTGACAGGATTCTCACTTAGTGGTGATTCTCATTCTCTCTAAGTGAGATTCTCACAGTCAAAGGTGACAGGATTCTCACTTAGTGGTGATTCTCATTCTCTCTAAGTGAGATTCTCACAGTCAAAGGTGACAGGATTCTCACTTAGTGGTGATTCTCATTCTCTCTAAGTGAGATTCTCACAGTCAAAGGTGACAGGATTCTCACTTAGTGGTGATTCTCATTCTCTCTAAGTGAGATTCTCACAGTCAAAGGTGACAGGATTCTCACTTAGTGGTGATTCTCATTCTCTCTAAGTGAGATTCTCACAGTCAAAGGTGACAGGATTCTCACTTAGTGGTGATTCTCATTCTCTCTAAGTGAGATTCTCACAGTCAAAGGTGACAGGATTCTCACTTAGTGGTGATTCTCATTCTCTCTAAGTGAGATTCTCACAGTCAAAGGTGACAGGATTCTCACTTAGTGGTGATTCTCATTCTCTCTAAGTGAGATTCTCACAGTCAAAGGTGACAGGATTCTCACTTAGTGGTGATTCTCATTCTCTCTAAGTGAGATTCTCACAGTCAAAGGTGACAGGATTCTCACTTAGTGGTGATTCTCATTCTCTCTAAGTGAGATTCTCACAGTCAAAGGTGACAGGATTCTCACTTAGTGGTGATTCTCATTCTCTCTAAGTGAGATTCTCACAGTCAAAGGTGACAGGATTCTCACTTAGTGGTGATTCTCATTCTCTCTAAGTGAGATTCTCACAGTCAAAGGTGACAGGATTCTCACTTAGTGGTGATTCTCATTCTCTCTAAGTGAGATTCTCACAGTCAAAGGTGACAGGATTCTCACTTAGTGGTGATTCTCATTCTCTCTAAGTGAGATTCTCACAGTCAAAGGTGACAGGATTCTCACTTAGTGGTGATTCTCATTCTCTCTAAGTGAGATTCTCACAGTCAAAGCTCTTCCACCCAATCGAGGGGGGTAAAATAAATTTTGGATGGTGGCTTCGAGAAGTCTGTGGAAGAATGAATTGATTAGTTTCTTAACCAAAATCAAACTACCTAATACTTCCTGTCCATCACTTGATTAATCAATCAATAATACCTCTGTGTGTGAGAGACCATTGTGGATTCATACTGTAGCTTATCATTTTATCCACTTGAGCCTGACGTATACAGAGTGTTGAAGATTAACCAAACTGTTGTAAGCTGGGAGGAAGAAACACTTGTTCTCAAATTCTCACCTCTTCATAGAAGAAAATTAGTAGGTATTGATTTTTTTTCGCCTTTGCGCTGGAATTTCAGCCCTTTGTGCACTCTGAAATATCGAAGAAGCCTGCCTGTCTAGACGGTCACCCGTCCAGATATCAACCACGTGCAACGTTGATTAACAATGATTCGTTACTGATGTATTCGCGTGACAAAGTTATACAAATCTAAGAGGAAACTAACTGTAACAAGGGAGGTCATCCCGAAATCAAATAGAGAAAGAGGACTGGTCCTGTCCTGGATAGGAAAAGGCAAGAAGTTTCGAAAAGGGACCTAATCTGTTAAGGTCTTTAGAATAAAGTTCGCCCTGGTTGTGAAGTCGAACGCGCAACCTAGCGCTTACAAGGCAGGCAGACAGGCTACCTTCCAAGCTAACTAGACTGGCAATTCTAACGTCTCTCAGGAAGGCGATTTGTTACACCCTGTTTTTCAGGTATTTATTACCTACAGGAGCTCTAAGTACCGGTGTGTCGGGGTACTTTGGTACTTTTCCACTCATCCAAGTACTTTGCAACGCGACTGTGTGTGCCAATCTGATTACTGATAATCTGTTCTGTGGACAATGCTGCGTCTGTGCCTCACTCGACCTGCCTTGGTGGTGAAGTGGTCAAGAGGCTCGCCTGGTAGTCAGGAGGGCGTGGGTTCCATCCCAGCCGAGGGATGGAATTGTGCCCTTGGTGTTTAAAAATTTGATAAGGTGTGTCCACACTGAGTCAACCGGCCATAGATCGATGTCGACTGACACATAGATTTTCCTCGTCGATTAACGGTCGGTCGATTATCTTTGGACACACCATAAGTAAGACATTGTTTGGGAATTGTTAGACATTGTTTAAAATTTGAGCTCAATAATTTAACTCTAAATGTAGAAACACGCGTGAGAGCGTGAGGTACCGCGTACCGACGATATACGAAAAAAAAATAATAATAATAATAATAATAAAATAAATTAAAATAAAAAAATAGCTATTTCATCTAATTCATATAAAAACCGTATAGGTGCTTGAAATTGCAAAAAAAAAAGAACAAATTAGCTATATGTTCTGGGTAAAGACATTGAACTTGTATGAAATCAGTACACTACACTGACAAGTCCTTCGTTACATCGTATTAAGGCCAACAATCAAAAATGTTAGGAGAGCCTCCGAAGGTTTTATCAGGCCCAAAAATGAATCTAAAAATTCCGTGGTCTGACGTATTCTTGAGAGTTCATTGCAACGGTCAATACATTAGTTAGACTTACTTTATCATGGACACTCGTTGCTGTCTTGAAAGCCCAGTCCTTTTGCCCTGTCTTACCCCACCTTGAAAGCCCAGTTCCGTGGTCCTTTAACTTCCGACTCGACATTTGTATTAGACTTTTTCGAGGAGTTTCATTGAAAAGTCTACAACTGTCTACAAACGCGGTGCGCGACCGTGTACGCAACCCCGCCTAACGCGCGAAGCCCTCAGGGGGGTGTGCTTCCGTGCACAAAGTGCGAGTCAAACTAAATATAACGGTAAGAAATAGGATGTCCAATATAAACCTAACCAAAATAGAGAGCGGCGGTACGCGGGTTTGGTCACTTTGAATTCCGCCACTGATTGTCCCTGAGAATAGAATAGAGTATAATCTCAGAATAATATAGACAGATTTCGCAACGCATGACGGCCCATAACCAGTTGGAAATAATAAGAAGGCAATTTGTACAAGAGAGAAACAGTCAGACTGAAAGTATATTGTGGAATGATGGTACTACACTACAACTGGCTGAAATTCATTTTCCAACAGCATTCCACCTTTTTTTCCATGAAACGCGACAAAATCCATTTTTGGTGTCGGAAATTTCGAGACGAGACAAGGAATTTCTCTTTTCTACCTCATGCATTACTACCCAGAAATGCTGACATAAACAAGTACATAGTTCTTTTTACGAGACCATTCCTGAATGTTCGAGGATGTTTGCCTTTCTTCTCAAAGGATACTCTTTGAAAGGATACTAAGAAACTTTTACATTTCTCAAAGGATACTAAAAAACTTTTACATTTAAGCCGCGGTTTTTCCGTATATTAACAAATCCTGGGTAGGCCATCAATTTAAAGTTCTCTAGTGAAAATTACATAGGTACTATGACGCAAACATAGCCCGTATTAACTTGTTTCCCAGGAGCTTGACAAAAGCGATTAGTGTGAATATTTTCGTGTTCACAAGTGTGCGACGTCTGATAACAGTGGTGACGAGGTGATAACACATGTTATGTGCATTTTTCTACACCCAGGGCCGACCTCAGGGGGGTCCATGCCGCCCCTTTTACCCGGACTATTAAATCTAAAAACATGATGTAAACAAGATGGCGCCAACATGGGTTGCGTTATGGGGATCAGGATTCGATGCGAAATCTCCCTAATAACATAGAAGGAAGGTTTAGGACCAAAACGAAAGACACTTTTCAAATCGAAGGTTATATATCAGCTGATTTGGTACCAGTGCCGGACCATGAATAATTTCCTGGGTACCTAGGATGATTTTTACAGAAATTTTGAAACATTATTTCTGCTTTTTTACGAAACTTTTACTTTTAAAAACTTCTAAGTAAATTCGATGGGTAGGTATCTTATCTTATTTATCCATTATTGACTTTAAAAATTCATAAAACCATTCAGAAATCGGGGGAAATTGAAAATACAGACCAACCACCAATGAGAGAAGAGTTTAGTCAGCTGACTAAACCAACTTTTTTTTTCTTTTTAAGAGGTTTGACAGAGGGAACTGTAACTGCTATGGTCTTATCGTCCCGAAAACGAAGAGAGAAGAAAGACAGGATAGGAGAAAGCCAGCCGTTCCGAGAACGAACATTAAAACTATACCTAGTACCTAATCGTGTTTAGAAAGGTGCTAATTACACTGAGTTCAATGCTACTGGATCTCTCTCTCTCTCTTCTTCCCCCTCCGTTATTCTAAAAAAAATAATATAAATAATAAATAAATTATCGAATAAAAAGAATATACACAGTAGGTACAGCCTGAGCTTTTCTTTTTCACTTCCTTCTTCACCTTTTGTTTCCTCTCCTCCTTTTCACCACTTTTTCTAAGGACCTGACTCTTCCTCATTCCCTCTGTCTTCCCCTTCCCGTGTATCTTTTCCCTTCCTGTTCTCCTTCTTTCCTCTTCCTTCCACCACCTTCCTATCTTTGTTGCACTTCTTGCTCCTCCTCCTCCTCCTTTTTCTCTTTCTCTTCTCCTTTCTCCTTCTCCTCCCATCCATTAATTCTAAGGACCTGTCGCTTCCTTATCCACTCTTTCTTCCCCTTGGTCTTCGAATTTCTTCCAATCTCCTATTTTCCTTCTTTCCCCATCTCTGTTACACTTCCTCCTCCGCCTTTCGCTTATTCATCCTTTTTACTCCCTCCTCTTCCTCATTCTCCTTTTTCTCTCCCTCTTCTCCTTTCTCCTTATCTTCTTATCCATTAATTCTAAGGACCTCTCCTGTCTCTTCTTTATCCACTCTTTCTTCTCCTTTTAATTCCTTTCGCCATCTCTTTTCCACTTCCTCTTCCACCCTTTCTCTCCTCTTCTACGTCCTCGTCGTCCTCCTCCTCTTTCTCTTCATATTTTCCCTTTTTATTCTTCTTCTTTTCTCATCCTTTCACCACCTTCCTATCTCTGTTCTACTTCTTCCTCCTCCTTCTTCTCCTGCTCCTCCTTCTCTTCCTCTCCTCCTCTCATTCATTTACTCCAAGGACCCCCCTCCCCTCTCAAGACTCACAAGGCCCTCGGAAGGAGGGGAGTTTGTTGGCCCTGCGCTGTTGGCTTCCTCATGCCCCCACACTGTTGTCAAGTTATCCTCGGGACTTGGGGTGATCGATAATTTCCTCTGGCGGGCAGGAGGGAGAGGAGGTGTCGTGTGGCAACGTCTTTCTTTTGACGTGCGAGCTTTTTGGTGGAATTTTAACTTGTGTTCGTAAGCGAAGTGTGTAACGTCCCTTTGGAGAAAATCTCGTGTTCGTAGTTTCTGATTTGTGTTCGTGGTTTTAAATCAGTTTGATAACCGGTGTTGTTTCTAGTTTGCTGATTTTGTGTTCGTGGTTTTAAATTCAGTTTGATAAACCCGGGTGTTGGTTTCTGGGCTTCGGTTTCGTCGGTTCTTCGATAGTGGGTCTGTGGTCTCTGTGGTCCGAGAATTTGAAAGTTGGTTTTTGTGAGGATTTTGAAGAGTTGAAGTATTTTAAATAATTTTTTCTCGAATTTTCCTTTTTACGCTTCTTTTTCTCTCCGTCTTTTTTACTGTTCTTTCCTTGTTTCTCATTTTTTTCCTCTTGAAAAATAATAATAAATATCCTCTTGAAAAAAAAAAAATAATAATAATAATAATAAAAACTTTGATTTTATAAATATTTTGTTCCTGTTGATGGTATTCTTTTGTTGTGTAATTTTCCTACAAGTTCTTTGTTCAACGATGTTATGACAATGTAGGATATAGGATCGGAAAGTGCGTTTTGTTTTCCCAAATGCGTATTGAACGAATATCGCAATGTTTTTCTTTTATGTACTTTTAGACGCGCTAATTCTTTGTTGTTTTCCCCCTGAGAATAATAGGTAATACATAGAAAAATGGACAGCAAAATTCAGACTTTGAGGAAAATGGAAAATTGTTTAGGACTTTAGGATATTTTTTTCAAGGCAGGATGGCTACCTGAACGAGGTCAAATGGCAGAGAACGCTTAAACTCAATATTCTCGCCCACATGCTTTTCTTTTTTCCTGGCGAAGCGTTATTATTTATTCCTGTTGGGAAAATATCTTCCATTTACATAACATATTATGTAGGTACTCTAAAGTGGTGGGTAAAGTATTAATTGACCACTTAACCACTTGTTCAGTGCATTTTTACTTTCTATTATTATTATTAAATTTGTTATGCTAATTATTTTTAATTGAGGCGCCCACATGCTTTTCTTTTTTCCTGGCGAAGCGTTATTATTTATTCCTGTTGGGAAAATATCTTCCATTTACATAACATATTATGTACCTAGGTACTCTAAAGTGGTGGGTAAAGTATTAATTGACCACTTAACCACTTGTTCAGTGCATTTTTACTTTCTATTATTAAATTTGTTATGCTAATTATTTTTAATTGAGATACAAAAATATAATAAACATGGGTTTTATTAATTTTATAGGTAGGTAAGGGTTTTTTATATGGTTTTAGGCTATTAGGGCATGACTAAATTATGTGTGGTGGTTTCACCAATCACATAATGGCACAGATGTCTAAAATTATTTACGATATGGTTTTAGGCTATTAGGGCATGACTAAATTATGTGTGGTGGTTTCACCAATCACATAATGGCACAGATGTCTAAAATTATTTACATCGATCTTCGATCTATGGCTTTTTGCTATAGTAGGTGAAGTTAACACGATAATATCTTGCTCTTCTCAAATCTTTTTGTATCAATTTATTTTTTAGTCCTAATATTTTCTTTTAAATTTTGCCTTGTTCAGTTTTTTCTGCTCTTTCTTGTGACATTTTTAGTTACTTCATATAATATAAGTGCTTTGTGATATATTTAAAAAAAAAATTTTAAATTTTGCCTTGTTCAGTTTTTTCTGCTCTTTCTTGTGACATTTTTAGTTACTTCATATAATATAAGTGCTTTGTTATATATTTAAAAAAATAATAATAATAATTGTCACACACGGTACTTGTATAGCCTCACTCTAACGTTGTGCTACTATCGCACATCACTTGCTCTCTTTTTTCTTTCATTTCCTGAACCAAATAGAATAGGTACTTCAGTGGTGCTAATAGTGTTATGGCTGCTGTTGAGGCTCTGAAGAACCTCGTGCAAGAGTTCAAGTCCAGTATGGACGAATTCCGTCTAGCAGCTGGTCCCTCCCACGAGAAACCGCTAGTATGTCGGCGCAGTTATGTGTACACACAGTACGGAGTACGGAAATTTTAACATTACGTGCACTCGAAGGATTTATCGTACGACGTACGATCACGTCGTAAGCGTGTGTAGTGTACCAGGGCTTTACCTGACCTTGTACCTAAATGTTGCTCATTTGTGAGAGATACCTCTAATTTGTGAGCGATATCTCTAATTTGTGAATGTCAATAATTCACCAAATGGACAAATATCAACTTGATATCTAAGGCCATCAGTCCATATTGTTTTACATACCTAGGTTATCGCGCAACGATTATCAAATCGCTCATCAATTTATTTGTTCTACATTTTTATGCATAATTTTCACTTTCTATTTCATTGTTGTATTTGCAAGGCTCACCATAATTCTCATGAATATTCATAGATCATTAAAACCATTAGTGGACATTGAATGACTCCAACTTTTCCATTACAAACACGAGGTTTGGGGTGGATAAATGACAATTTGGGCAGTATTAGGTGGATTTCACATCTAGACTGTAACTTGTAGTATACGGCAGTTTTCATGTTGAGGGCTACATAGTCTTATGGGCCTGTTCACACTTAAACTTTAAGTTTGAGTGTGAGGCCCATAAGTAGGCTTGCCAAATATCCAAAATGTCGATTAGGGACGCGAATCCGCGAACATAATTGCCAAATCCGCGAACATAATCGCAAAATCCGCGAACAAAATCGCCAAATCCGCGACCATAATCGCCACGAACATAATCGCGAAATTCGCGAACATAATCGCGAAATCCGCGAACAAAATCGCCAAATCCGCGACCATAATCGCCAAATCCGCGAACAAAATCGCCAAATCCGCGACCATAATCGCCAAATCCGCGAACATAATCGCGAAATCCGCGAACAAAATCACCAAATCCGCGAACATAATCGCGAAATCCGCGTGCATAATCGCGAAATCCGCGAACATAATCGCCAAATCCGCGAACAAAATTGCCAAATCCGCGAACAAAATCGCCAAATTCGCGACCCTAATCGCCAAATGCGCGAAAATAATCGCGAAATCCGCGAACAAAATCGCGAAATCCGCGAACAAAATCGCGAAATCCGCGATTCGCCGCGAGCATAATCGCAAAATCCGCGAACAAAATCGCCAAATCCGCGAACATAATCGCGAAATCCGCGAACATAATCTTTTTTTTTTTTTTTTTT